>NW_028091571.1:0-3573 GCF_014824575.4 Sturnira hondurensis
GCCCAGGCACCCATTCCCCGGGTCCCAAGGACATTTCCCACTCCCTGTGGGTTCCGGTGATGTTTGGCATTTTATCCAAATGTCACTGTGTCAGGGACACAAATGGACATGAGTGATGACTTGTATGTTTCCTCACTGGGTTGAGGTGTTGCCTTGCAGGAGAGCGACAGCCTTAACGTCTCGAAATTCTTGTGAGAAAGAATAACTCCCCACTGGGGAGTCCCTCTGAGTGACATAGTGACCGAGGACTCATTTCACTGGGCAGGTCACCAAATCTGCCTGGAACCTTTGGCCCCTTCTGCAGCACTTTCACCTGCCCCTCACCCCACCCTCTGGACTGGGGGACAGACCAATGGGACACCAAAGTTCAACTGGACAGAGCTTCAGAAGCCTTCCCTCTGCCCTGGACAGAAGCTCTCCCTAGAGTGCCCCTCAGCCTGAGAGCCACACCCTTCGGTGAACGTGAACCGTCTCCTTCGGGATTGGTCTCTGGCTTCCCTGTGCATCTGGTGAAGGGGCCTATGGACCAATTTTGGACTGTTCGTGCCTGTTATGTTCGAGGAGCGGAGCTCTAGGTGTTCACCAGGGCGGGGCCACTCAGTCGCTGGGTTGTGATGCTGTATGTGGGGGCGGGGCCAAAGGAAAGCAATGGTGGACCCCTCTGCTACCTCCCACCACTGCTGGGGCCTGCGCTGGCCGTCTGCTCGGTCCCACTGCACACGAATATGCCACCGCGGTCAGCCTGCAGCCCCGCACCCACACTGGGTCCGCCAGATGCTACCCCGGCTGCCTGGGCGCCTGGGGTCGGGGGATCCTTCTTGCCCGACCCTGTTCCGCTGCTGGCTCCGACTCTCTTACCAGTCCCGGTTGAAGGGTTTGTTGTCCTACTTCCGTATAGTTCAATTTTCTGTTCTTTGGCTGTGTCTTTGTTTACTAAACCGTTGTTGTATTCAAACTGGGTTGTGGGAGAAGGTACAATGTTTCCACCTACACCTCCATCTTGGCAGAAGTCCCACATGTCTCATTTTTAAAAGGCACCTGATAGTGTATGGAGATATGTCCCTTCCCTGACACTCGCCTCCATCTACAGCGGAGATGAAGGACTTTTCAAGGACGAGAAGCCGCCAACCAGGCAGGCAGACGGGTGTCCCAACACAGCAACGGGTCCTGTAGGCTCACAAGTTCATACTGCTGTTGACGGAATGTACATAAGATGAGTTTGTACTGTCATTATCCTCCTCATGGCTTCCTGATAGAAACAGTACTCATCCATGCAGACCCCCTTCCTTCTTAGATATGGAAAACTTATCTTTGGTGCCTGCTCATCTTTCCCACCTACTGGACAGTCATATTGGGTTTTTTTTGTAAACATAGTTTTATTTATTTATTTTTAGAGAGAGGGGAAGGTAAAGAGAAAGAAAGAGTAGGAGAGAACATCAATGTGTGGTTGCCTCTCATGTGTCTTCTGCTGGGGACTTGGCCTGCAACCCAGGCATGTGCCCTGACTGGGAACTGAACCAGCGACCCTTTGCTTCACAGGCCCGTGCTCCATCCATTGAGCTACACCAGCCAGGGCTGGACAGTGGCATTCTAATGATCAGTTAGGATAATGAAGTTAATGCTTTGTTGCCCACACATTGGGCTTCTCCTTCTATCATTATAAGCTTTGCTACATTTTTTTCCTCAATAAGTCTGTCATAACGAACCCATGGAGGGGAAATTCCTCCAAGAACACATCCCCGATGGTTCCCCTGTTGTAATCACAGGTGGCGCCCCCTAGAGGAGAGTTGTGTGCTACAGCAGTGGGTGATGAAAAATACCTGGTTGGGTGGGAAAGGCTTGCAGTGACCTGCCTTACTTGTCACAGTGTGTGTGGCCCTCAGACTCCTGTGGCTGGCTGTGGCCCTCAGACGCATGCGCCTGTGGCTGGATGTCTGTGAAAAACGAAAAATACCAATGGCTCCTTATTTCAAAAATGATTGTTATTACTTGGTGGGCGGCTGTCTCTGTAAATACCCCACTCTCCTGTATCCTGGACGCTTGTGGGAAGTCTTTATGGAACACTGAAACTCTAGTTCATTTGGGGGTGACTTCTACCCCCTTAACTGTGGATGGGAAAGTCAGCATGTCTGGGTCCAGTCAGTGCACCCCAGCTGCTCCCTGGCCATGGCTGGCCAATGGCCACAGCACCTCTGGTGGATTCAACCCCACGCACCCTGGAAAGGAAATAAAAGGGGGTACTTGCAGGCTTAGGGGCTGGCCTTGGTGTTCTGGGACAAGCTGAACTGCAGTCAACGAAGAACGTCATTCATCAGAAAAGGCTTTTTATCTGAAATGGGTCCTCGTTTTATCAGTGAGGCCTGAACTCCATGGATGAACAGACTCCACAGACTGTGCCAACTCCGGCCCAGGCCCAGCAGTGGGACCTCTGGGCTCCGGAACAACACAGGCCTGTTGTGCGCGCAGATGGAGACGCGGTCGGAGGTAGCTACCAAACCGTGGCGGCTGGAGTGGGAGCAGGAGCCCAGGCCAGACAGTCATGGGACTCATAGGGTCCCCCTGGATTTTGGAAAATTTAGATGGGCAAGGCAAGCTACACGTAGTGGGTTAAAAGCCCAGGCAGGTCAGTGAGGTCCTAAGCTCAGATTCTCAGTGTTCAACAGCTAGCATAGGGACCCTCCACGCCATCGCGGGGTACTTCCTACGGGAAGTAAGTGGGCCAAATTTATTCAAATAATTAATGGGGGCCCATCTCCCTGTCTAATCATAGAACCTGAGAAGGTGATGGTCACGCCCCCAATTTATATGGAATACAACTGGGGCCTGTTGTTTCTTCCACAAATAACTGCTATATGGAAAAGGGGCTTTTTTCTTGGGAGGGGTTGAGAGTGCTGCTATACTAAGTGATTTTTATTGTGCTAACACCATCTTTATGTTAAATATGAGTGGAAGGGGGTGTAACACTAAAATCCTAGGCGAAATCACTTTGCCCGAGGTTAATAAAATCTATGACAGTATTGATGCTGGAAGTCCGACATATTGGGAAAGTGAACCTGATCCTTCCGGGAGGTCATTTCTATAGAAACTAAGTGGCCAGAAGGAAAATTAGAGCTTCTGAATCGTGAAATAGTAGCACTCCTGATACTACGGTTGTCCAGACAACCACGACATGCGAGGTAGGAAGGACAGCGCACCAGGGAGGGAAGACATGATTAGGTTACTGAGACTGTTGATGATACATGCACAGGGTTTTGGTGGCTGGGACGCCTGTTCCCCTCCGACGCTTCCTGTCTATTATTAGACGGTTTCTGTTGCTAATCGGTGTAGTGGGTTTAGTACAGTTACTCTTGTCCCCGACGTGTAAATGTTACACTAAGAGGCAGAAAAACAGAACTTACGACCAGCTGCAAAAAGACTGAGGCCGCGGCAGCTGGAAAACTGGAAAATATCCAGAACGTTCACAAACAAGGGGGCGAAGGCTCTGGCTGCCTCCCGTTCCCCCGCCTTCTCTGAATGATAATAGTTGGATCTTCAGTGCCCTCTGGGGTTACGGTCTGGCCCTGTTCCCAGCGG
>NW_028091572.1:0-1068 GCF_014824575.4 Sturnira hondurensis
TCAATTTATCAAACTCAAAATTATGTTTTTAATTTGTGATGAATGCATTTCACTGAAATGCATAAGTAAAAGCCCTTGCACTGGAAATATTTAAGCAGAGGCCAAATTAACCTAAATAATAGTTTTAAAATAATAATAATAATAATAATAATAATAAAATCATAAATAATAAAATAATAACAGTAATAATAAAATAATAATTTAAATAATAATAATAATAAAATCTCAAAGAGATTTTCTTTACTGAATATGTGTAATTTTCCAAAACAAGTACCATGCCATATACACCTTTTCCCACCACCACCTTCACCCATTACCTCACCTCCACTACCACCACCTTGGCAAGTACCCACAATAATTTTCTATTACCTAATATAGCAAATAAGCGTAATAAAATGATCAAAACTAATACTTGGTCAGTACCCAAGAGTTCTTTTTTCAGCACTGACTCAACCATATGTTTTTGTAAAATTAATCACTATTGATGTCATTTTTCTCATTTGAGAAATGAAGGAATCTCAAAGGTTCGTCATGTTGTATTGACTATATCTTAAAAGGCTGGTTTCTTTAAGTTCTGGGCTTTGACCTGTGTTTAGATTGGTGAACAAAACCTCTATACTCCTATCCTAGCTGGGATTAAAGTATACTGGGGAAAGAATGACATTAATCAAATAAGCCAACAAAAATGTGAGTGGTTTGAGCATCAATTCAAATTGAAATAAGGGCTGTGTAATGCTATGATAAGATGTAAACAACTTCTGTTGCTGTAACAGTGACTGCTTCTCTGAGGAACTGAATTTTAAGTTCGGATGCAAGAATGAGAAGAAATCTAACAGGCAAAAATAAAAATAAAAAAGGATATCAAGCAGAGAAACCTGGATGTTTAAATGTCCTGAGACAGAAAAAAGCCTCAGTTTTCCCACTAACAAAAAGAAGACCAGAGCATATTTGTCATTGTGAGAGGAGGGTGAGACGGGTATGCTGGAGAGGCAAGCGGAGCAAAGTCATGCAGGACTTTATATGTCGTGGTACAGTTAGAATTTTATTCTAAGAAGATAAGAGGCCATT
>NW_028091573.1:0-746 GCF_014824575.4 Sturnira hondurensis
GGCATGGCGGCATGGCGGCATGGCGGCGGAGGTTGGGAGGGGGCGGTGAAGCGGAGGGTCCTGGCAGCTTTAAGGTGGCCACAGATCTGACTGTGGCAACAGCAACTTCCCTGTCCCTTCCTCTATTTTCCATGTGAACAGTTTCTTTTAACTCCCTGGGCTCAACTTCCTGCCTCTTACAGTGAAGTCTTCCCAGTCCTCTTTAGGCAGAAATCTATCCCTCTATTGCATCCTTTAACACTCTGCATATCACTGGATGGCCCTTAGTACACAATATTCTTTTGTTTAAGATTTTATTTATTTTTAGACAGAAAGGGAGGGAGAAAGAAATGGAGAGAAACTTCAATATGTGGTTGCCTCTCACATGCCCCCCACTGGGGACCTGGCCTGCAAACCAGGCGTGTGCCCTGACTGGGAAGCAAGCCAGCAACCACTTTGCTTCACAGGCCAGCACTCAATTCACTGAGCCACAGTAGCCAGGGCAATACACAATATTCTAATTATTTATATTTCTTTTTATATATTTTTTAGATTTTTAAAATTTATTTATCTTTAGAGAGGAAGGGAAGGAGAGAAGGAGAGAAATATCAATGTATGGTTGCTTCTCATGAGTCCCCTGCTGGGAACTGGCCTGCAATCCAGGCATGTGCCCTGACTGGGAATTGAACTGTGATAATGTGGTTCGCAGGCCCGCGCTCAATCCACTGAGCTACACCAGCTGGGGCCTAATTATTTATATTTCTGAT
>NW_028091574.1:0-1071 GCF_014824575.4 Sturnira hondurensis
CTCAGATCTCTTAGCAGAGGGTGGGAGGGGGCAAAGTACTTTTTCTCCAGATGGGGGGGGGGTCGTTGCGGACTTGGGCTTCTCCTGAGGCCCACTGGGCCCGCAGCGTGTTGAGGGTCCCCACCCCCGGCAGTGAGTGTGACTGGCCACAGGCCAGCTGTGCCCGCCCACCTCGGAGCCTCCCCAGCCCCGGGGCCTCGCCACCCTGGCTGCCGCTCCACCCCGCATCCTCACCCTCTGGGCCTTCAGGCTTCTGCATGGGCTCCTCGATGTCCTCCTTGGGCTGGTCCTCAGGTGCCATGGCTGCAGCCCCCTCTCCGAAGCCCTGGGGCACCATGGCTGCCGCCCCGTCTCCAGCCCCCTCTCCCGAGCCCCCGGGCACCAGGCCTGTGGCCCCCTCTCCGGAGCCCTGGGGCACCATGGCTGCCGCCCCGTCTCCAGCCCCTTCTCCCGAGCCCCCGGGCACCAGGGCTGTGGCCCCTTCTCCGGAAACTTTGGGCACCATGGCTGCCGCCCCCTCTCCTGAGCCCCCGGGCACCAGGGCTGTGGCCCCCTCTCCGGAGCCCTCGGGCACTGAGAGCATTTGGATCTCGCTCGCCTGAGTGGGCATCTGAGACCCAGGCTGAGCTGCACTTAAGCGGCGACGCGGAGGCATGATGATATGGTCATTGTAGTACAGGCGGTGCAGCATTGTGCGCACCAGGTCCAGGAACACGAGGCGGGGCGCTCGACGTTCTGGGGGCTGCTCCTCAGCGTATGGTAGCGCCATGTTGGAATCCTCCCCGCTAACACCTCCCTCTGGGACTTGGGCTGCCATGGCTCCCTCATCAAGACCACCCACGGCCCCTGTGACTCCGGCCTCCCCTGGCCCGGTCTCGGTCCAGGTGCCAGCCTCAGCTTCGTCCAGGACCTCGATTTCAGCCTCGCCCTCGGCCTCGGCCTCCTCGTTCCCGTGGGGCCCAGAGTCGCGAATCACCGCGCCCTCAGCTCCCGCCTCCAAGACCCCGGCTCCCGCATCGTCTATGGGGTTCTCCTGGCCCCCCAGGGCAGGATTTTTCTCACCAGTGTCAG
>NW_028091575.1:0-645 GCF_014824575.4 Sturnira hondurensis
GGTTTTATTGTTTCTGGTTTTAGCTTTGATGAGGCCTGGCTTTGTGTCAGGAGTTATTATTGTGACTTTATAATACATTATTATTATTAATTTTTTCACAATCAAGTATTAGTAAGATGCGTCTACTATTGGGTATTTTTATTTTTTATTTTAAATATTTTATTCATTTATCTTTAGAAGGAAAGGGAAGGAGAGAGGAAGAGAAACATCAATGTATGGTTGCTTCTTGTGCATCCCCGGCTGGGAACTGGCACCTGCCGGAAACTGGCCTGCAACCCAGGAATGTGCCCTGACTGGGAATCGAACCATGATTGTCTGGTTTACAGGCCCGTGCTCAATCCACTGAGCTACACCAGCCAGGGCTGGGTATTTTTAAAATATCCAAAATGAGCATGCACTACTCCTAAAATATTATTGTAGTAAACAATAATTGATGTCTTGTTTTTAAAAATATTTTATTTATTTATTTTTAGGGAGAGGGGAAGGTTTGGATAAAGAGGGGGAGAGAAACACTGATGTGAGAGAGAAACATCAGTTGGTTGCCTCTTGCATGTGCCCCAACAGGGGACTGAACCTACAACCCAGGCATGTGTCCTGACCAGGAATCAACCAGTTACCTTTCCTTTTAGGGGATGATGCCCAATA
>NW_028091576.1:0-1102 GCF_014824575.4 Sturnira hondurensis
AGAAAATTGAACTAGGCTGTTTATCACACACTGAAGAACTCCTGGAAGCCATTTGGTAAGAAGGGTTTTGGGGGACAGGCTAAGTGTCAGCTATTGGGTCTTCAACCTCAGGGAGCCCCTTTTCCAGAAGTGGATGCACAAACAGGTCATTGTATTACAGTGAGTTAAATGGTAAGATAAAGGCAGTCTAGAGAGATGGACACTTAAAGGCGTCCCAAGTACAGCCTGGAGTGGTGGAATCAGGAAAGAATTTCTGCAGGCAAGAAGTTACACTGGTGAACTACTGAATAGAGGCTTTCCTTACAGAGGATAGAGCACAGGAAAGAGAGCATGAGCCAGAGTGCTTTTAGCTATTCGCTGAAGCACACTGTGGGGAAGCAATGGTGAAGAATTAGATTGAAGAGGTGACCACATCCCTGGGAACCTTGAACAGAGTAATAAAGAATGGGGCTGTGGAGGAAGTGCAACAAAAAGAGGATCGTGATTTGTATCACAATTTTTCCTGGTGTCCAGAGTGAAAGATGGATTTTGAGGCAACAAAAGTGAGGGCAAAGGAAATTGAGTGGTGAATTCTTACACTGTAAATTGAGAATCCAGTCACTTATTTTAAATACGAAGAAAAAGTATCAAAATAGATGAAGAAACATTTCTAATCTTCCTAATGATTTCATGTTCTGGCTTAAGAATGAGCCAAGACAACAAGTAGAGTCAAGGGGGACTATGAAAATGGGACATGCCAGTTCTAGTGTTTTTCAGAATTTACAGAGCAGAAGGGTTAGATGTCAATAAGGACCTAGTTCTTGGACATTTGTTCATCCTTCACTTTCCCTCTCTCACTCACTCCACCCCAGTCTTCATACACTGTGGCTCTAGATACGAGGGACCTCAGACTCTTCCTTCTTGAAGGTCCCTAATGAGAGCAATAAATAATGGTGCAGAAGGAGGGGAAGGAAAGATCCTCTCTTTCCTTGGGAACAGGCGGTGTTCCCAAGTAAATGAGGCTGGCAAAGAAGGAAGAATGAAGAAAGATTTGTGTAGGTTGAATGAATTTGGAGGCACTGGAGCTCTTGGGCCTGGTAACAAGGGAAAAGAAGAAGATCAA
>NW_028091577.1:0-687 GCF_014824575.4 Sturnira hondurensis
TCTTGTGAAATAATCTGGTCCAGGGCTTTTGTGTGGCGGGAATTTTTTATTATTTCTTCAATTTCATTTGCTCTTATTGTCCTGTTCAGGTTTTCTGCTTCTTTTTCATTGAGTTTTGGAAGATTATATTTGTCTAGAAATTTGTCCATTTCAACTAGGTTTTCAAATTTCTTGGCATGCAGTTCTTCATAGTAATTTCTTATAATCTCTTCTATTTCTGTTTTATCAGTTGTAATCTATCCTCTTTCATTTCTGATTGTATTTATTAGGGTCCTCTCTCTTCTTTTCTTGATCAGCCTCCTTAAAAGCTTGTCTATTTTGTTTATCTTTTCAAAAAACCAACTCCTAGATTCATTGGTCCTTAGAATTGTGCTTTTATTCTCTATGTCATTTAATTCTGCTCTGATCTTGGTTATTTCCTTCCTTCTACTTGCTCTGGGCTGTCTTTGTTGTTGTTCCTCGAGTTCTTGCAGGCATCGGATTAGGTTGTTTGTTTGAAATGTTTCTATCCTCTTTAAGTGAACCTGTATTGCTATCAACTTCCCTCTCAGGACTGCTTTCACTGTGTCCCATTAGTTTTGGGTTGTTGTGAGTTCATTCTCATTCGTTTCAAGAAGTTTTTTCATTTCTTCCTGATTTCAATCTTGACCCATTCATTGCTTAATAGCATACCATTCAATCTCCATG
>NW_028091578.1:0-1010 GCF_014824575.4 Sturnira hondurensis
CATCCCTATTCATCCGTTTCAGGTAGACTCGGGACCCCAGTTGACTGTTCCACGGGACTGAACAATTTGTGATCACAAACAGAGCTGACCCATACAGTGAGTTTCTGATCAAAGTCTTTTGTCTTCTTCTACCCCATACTACTATTACTGTGGGTAAGAAAAAGCATGCATTTCTTTTGCAACATGTTGTGGGAGCGACTTCTTTCACGAGTACCCCCGGGTGCCACAGATGGAGAGTGAATATGGCCGAGACATGATGTGATCTGCTTAGGGATGAGAGGTGAGCTGTGGCCAGTTACTCCGAGAAGACAAAGGCCAGCAGCGGCCAGTTTCTCCAAGGAGAAAAAGGCCCCAAGTTCCCTGCTTCATAGCCTTTTATTGGGTTGTAATACACAGGAATGCAGGGCAGCAAGGATCAACAGTAGGTAACATTTCAAAGAAATCTGAGGGCTTCAGAGTCTGAATCAGTGTCTGTCAGGAAGAGAGTTGCAGAAACTTTGGGAGACATACTCATTTTCTCTCCAACCCTTATCATATGAATGCAAGTGATACAGGGTGCAGCCAAGGGGGGGCCCAGAGAAGATTTGGAATGGTGTCCAGAACGCAAAGTATACAGGAATATTGGAGGAAATATTAAGATATCCTCACTCCCCCCCCCCAGGTGTCAGTTGGGGGAAGAGACAAATGGAGCAGGGCCATCGAGAGCTGTTTTGCATAGCAACAGGTTTGCAGCTAACCTCTGGAATGGTCATTTAACATATCTATAACCTTTAACTGGTTTCATAGATATGTTAAAGAGCTGTGGCCAAGTTTTGGGCCAGGGAGAAGTAAATGGCTGCTACCCAGGCTAGAATTGGGAGCTGCTTCTCTGAGAGAGGGTCTGCTTGAGAGCCATGTGGCTTTAGCAGAGTGGTGGCTAACCAGGCTAGAATTGGGAGCTGCTTCTGGGAGAGAGGGTCTGCTTGAGAGCCATGTGGCTTTAGCAGAGTGGGGACCCCCTCTTGGCCAGA
>NW_028091579.1:0-945 GCF_014824575.4 Sturnira hondurensis
TTATATGGAACCATAAAAGACCCCGAATAGCAGCTGCAATGTTGATAAAGAAGAACAAAGTAGTAGGGATCACAATACCTGATATCAAAACTGGATTACAAGGCCACTGTAATCAAAACATGGTACTGGCATAAAAAACGGGCACATAGACAAATGGAATACAACATAGAGCCCCAAAATAAACCCAACTCTCTACAGTCAATTAATATTTGACAAAGGGGGCGATAACATCAAATGGAGTAAAGATAGCCTCTTCAACAAATGGTGTTGGGAGAACTGGACAGCTACATGCAAAAAAATGAAACTCGAGCACCAACTTACACCATACACCAAAATAAATGCAAGGTGGATAAAAGATTTAAACATAAGCCGTGAAACCATTAAAGTCCTAGAGGAAAACATTGGCAGGAATATCTCAGATATTCCACGCAGCAATATTTTTACTGATATGTCCCCTAGAGCAAGGGACATAAAGGAAAGAATAAACAAATTGGATCTCATCAAAATTAAAAGCTTCTGCATGGCTAAAGAAAATAGTATTAAGATAAAAAGAGAAGCAACTGTTTGGGAAAACATATTTGCCAATGATACCTCAGACTTAGGTTTAATTTCCAAAATATGCAAAGACCTCACATGACTCCACTCAAAGAAGACGAGCAACCCAATTAAAAAATGGGGAAAGGACGTGAACAGACACTTCTCCAAGGAGGACATACAGAGGATCCAGAGACACATGAAAAGATGCTCGATATCACTAGCTATCAGAGAAATTCAAATTAAAACCACAATGAGATACCACTTAACACCAGTCAGAATGGCTATGATAAACAAAGAAACAAACAAGTGTTGGAGATGTTGTGGGGAAAAGGGGCCCCTAGTTCACTGTTGGTGGGATTGCAGACTGGTACAACCACTATGGAAAACAGTATGGAATTTTCTCAGAAA
>NW_028091580.1:0-1314 GCF_014824575.4 Sturnira hondurensis
TCTTCACGTGTCTCTGGATCCTCTGTATGTCCTCCTTGCAGAAGTGTCTGTTTTAGCCTCAGCGATTAGGCAAGAAAAGGAAATAAAAGGCATTCAAATTGGAAAGGAGGAAACAAAACTGTCATTGTTTGCAGATGACATGATAGTGTACATGGAAAATCCTGTAGACTCAGCCGAAAAACCTGCTCAACCTAATAATTGAATTTGGCAAAACAGCGGGATACAAAGTCAATATCCAGAAATCAAAGTCATTTTTGTATACTAACAATGAATCAGCAGAAGCAGAAATCAGGAAAAAAATCCCATTCGGTATGGCAAAAACAAAAATAAAATACCTAGGAATAAAGTTAACCAAGGACGTAAAAGACCTGTATGCAGAAAACTAGACAACACTGAAAAAAGAAATCAAGGAAGACACGAACAAATGGAAACATATACTGTGTTCATGGATTGGAAGAATTTACATCATCAAAATGTCCATACTACCCAAAGCAATTTACAGATTCAATGCAATACCTATTAAAGTACCAATGGCATATTTCACAGACATAGGACAAACACTTCAAAAATTTATATGGAACTATAAAAGATCCCGAATAGCAGCTGCAATGTTAAGAAAGAAGAACAAAGTAGGAGGGATCACAATACCTGATATCAAACTGTATTACAGGCCCTGTAATCAAAACAGTCTGGTACTGGCATAAAAACAGGCACATAGACCAATGGAACAGAATAGAGAACCCAGAAATAAACCCAACTTTCTACAGTCAATTAATATTTGACAAAGGGGGCAGTAACATAAAATGGAGTAAAGATATCCTCTTCAACAAATGGTGTTGGGAGAACTGCACAGCTACATGCAAAAAAATGAAACTCGAGCACCAACTTACACCATACACCAAAATAAATTCAAGGTGGTTAAAAGACTTAAATATAAGCCGTGACACCATTAAAGTCCTAGAGGAGAGCATTGGCAGGAAAATCTCAGATATTTCACACAGCAACATTTTTACTGATATGTCTCCTAGAGCAAGGGACATAAAGGAAAGAATAAACAATTGGAATCTCATCAAAATTAAAAGCTTTTGCACAGCTAAAGAAAGCAGCATTAAAATAAAAAGACAACCAACTGTATGGGAAAACATATTTGCTAATGATTCCTCAGACAAAGGTTTAATCTCCAAAATATACAAACAACTCACACGACTTCACTCTAAGAAGACAACTAACCCAATTAAAAAATGGGGAAAGGTCGTTTCATTTTTTTTAATATAATTTTTATTTAATTCTTGTTCACGTACAGGTTTCTGTCTT
>NW_028091581.1:0-1583 GCF_014824575.4 Sturnira hondurensis
AACAGAGCAAGGGCACCTTCATGAAGAAGGGGCATTTATTTTATTTTATTTTATTATTATTTTTAAAATATATTTTATTGATTATGCCATTACAGTTGTCCAATTTCCCCCCTTCACTCCCCTCCCCCCTGCACACTCCTCCCCCACCATTCCCCCCTTTCGTTCATGTCCATGTGTCACAAGTGTCTTAGATCCTGTATTTCCCATACTATTCCTGCCCTCCCCCTGTCTATTTTCTACCTACTGTCTATGCTACTTATTCTCTGTACCTTCTCCCCCTTCTCCTCCTTCCACTCCCCTGTTGCTAACCCTCCATGTGATCTCCATTTCTATGTTTCCACTCCCGATCTAGCTGTCTACTTAGTTTGCTTTTGTTTTAGGTGTGGTTGTTAATAATTGTGAGTTTGCTGTCCTTTCACTGTTCATATTTTTTATTTTCTTTTTCTTAGATAAGTCCCTTTAACATTTCATGTAATAAGGGCTTGGTGATGATGAACTGCTTGAACTTGACCTTATCTGAGAAACACTTTATCTGCTCTTCCATTCTGAATGAAAGCTTTGCTGGATAGAGCAACCTTGGATGTAGATCTTTGGATTTCATGACTTGGAATACTTCTTTCCAGCCCCTTCTTGCCTGTAAGGTCACTTCTGAGAAATCAGCTGACAGTCTGATGGGAAGTCCTTTGTAGGTGACTGTCCCCTTATCTCTTGCTGCTTCTAGAATTCTCTCCTTCATTTTAATCTTGGCTATTGTAATTATGATGTGCCTTGGTGTGTTCCTTCTTGGGTCAACTTCTTTGGGACTCTCTGAGCTTCCTGGATTTCCTGGAAGTCTCTTTCCTTTGCCAGACTGGGGAAGTTCTCCTTTATTATTTGTTCAAATAAGTTTTCCACTCATGGCTGTTCCTCTTCCCCTTCTGGTACCCCTATAATTTGGATGTTGGGACGTTTAAAGATATTCTGGAGGTTCCAAAGCCTCTCCTCATTTTTTAAGATTCTTGTTTCTTCCTTCTTTTCTGGTTGGATGTTTTGTTGTTCCTTCTGGTCCACTCCATTGATTTGAGTCCCAGTTTCCTTTCCAGCACTATTGGTTTCCTGTGCATTCCCCTTCATTTCAATCAGCTTACCCTCCATATGTTCCTCTAATTTGTGGCTAAAATCAACCAGTTCTGTGAGCATCCTGATCACCAGTATTTTGAACTGTGCATCTGAGAGGTTGGCTATTTCTTGGTCACTTAGAATTACAGGTTTTGGGGCTTTGAGCTGTTCTTGAGTCATAATCTTTGGTCTGTTCGCACCTGTTATGTATGAGGGGCAGAGCCTTACGTGTTCACCAGGGCCTGGCGACCCAGTTGCTGGGTTGTGATGCTGTATATGGGGGCAGGGTCAGAGAGGGGTAAAAATGGTGCTTTGCTCCGCTCAGCTCTCTCTCAGATTTCTGTCCCGTCTGTGGCTTCCTACAAGCAAATCGAGCCCCTCTGGTGCTGGTTCCCAGGTGTGTGGGCCCGTGTACTCTCCCGGACTCTGTGGGTCTCTCCAACAAACTGTCTGTGAGCCTCTCCCGGCCTCTCAACCCTGAGAAT
>NW_028091582.1:0-560 GCF_014824575.4 Sturnira hondurensis
CAGAAATGCCTTTGATTTCTGGATATTGACTTTGTATCCCGCTGTTTTGCCAGATTTATTTATTAATTCCAGCAGTTTTTTGGTAGAGGCTATAGGATTTTCCATGTACACTATCATGTCATCTGCAAACAATGCCAGTTTTGTTTCTTCCTTTCCAATTTAGATGCCTTTTATTTCCTCTTCTTGTCTGATCGCTGTAGCTAGAACTTCTAACACTATATTGAATAGAAGTAGTGAAAGTGGGCAACCTTGTCTTGTTCCTGATCTTAGTGGAAAAGCTTTTAGTTTTTGTCCATTGAGTATGATGTTGGCTGTAGGTCTTTCATATATGGCCTTTATTATGTTGAGGAATGCTTCCTCTATTCCCACTTTTCTGAGTACCTTTATCATAAATGGGTGTTGAACCTTATCAAAAGCTTTTTCCCCATTTGTTGATATGACCATGTGGTTTTTGTGTTTGCTTTTGTTTACGTGGTGTATTACATTTTTTGATTTGCGTATATTGAAACATCTTTGCATCCCTGGGATGAATCCCACTTGGTCGTGGTGTATGATCTTTT
>NW_028091583.1:0-515 GCF_014824575.4 Sturnira hondurensis
GATACATCACTATTTTGATTACTGTAGCCTTAAGGTTGTCTTTAAATCAGATTGAGTCCACTGTTGCAGACTGCTCTGCCTGGTTCTAGGAATTGTATCTCGACCCCTTGTGGCCAAGGGCGAGGGATGACCTCTGGAATGCCAGCTGCAGGAGACAAAGCTTGTCTCTGGTAGCAAATGCTGCCTCAGTTTCCTCTCCCTGCCCCCAAAGATTGGTCAGAAGTCAATAATGGGTAAGACCCCTCACAGTGGGGGGCAACCTAAGCCAGACTGGATCACTTTGGGAGGCCTTCATGGAAGGACTCGGACTAGGGTGGGGGGCTGCAACAAAGAGGGAGCAATGGACTCTCACCACCACCCCACCCCCTGGCTTTGACAAAGCCCAAGTCCCCATGTTCTCTAGGAGAAGAGATTCCTGGCTCTAATCCCCTTAAGCCTGAATACCTGATGGGGAGAGGTGCAGCTCCTTGCCTTGCTAGGGCATGTCCTGGGGAAAAATCTGGCATCACAAAGAT
>NW_028091584.1:0-522 GCF_014824575.4 Sturnira hondurensis
CAGTTGCCACGGAAATGACAGAGGCGCGCACTCTCCTTTTCTGGCCCCGCCGCGGGGTCCAGCGCAGAACATGATTAAGCTGTCGGAGAGCCTCCCCGAGTGCCACGCACCTGATAAGTAAGAGTTTCCAGGAAAACGGTGACACATACGGGAAGGGAAGCGGGTTGTTTGCCTCCCCCTGAGAAATCCCTTTTGATTCATAGACTGTCTGCGTGCTCGAAACAGAAGAAACCGTCTCTGTCTCCGCTCAGACTCTCGCCAATCCACAGACTAGGGCCTGTGGCGGGGGTGGGGCGAGGAAACCCCCCCCCCGCCCCCCGTGCTTGCAGAGGGNCCCCCCCCCCCCCCCCCCCCCCGTGCTTGCAGAGGGCTCCCGCTGGCCCAGTCGGGGTGCAGAGTGCTGCCCAAGGGCAGAGGCAGGGGCAGGGGAATGAGGGGCGGCGCCAGGAGCCCTTCGAACCCTCTTTAAAGAAACTGAATCCCCTCCTTGAAAACACAGTCACAGCGGGGAAGACCCAAAGG
>NW_028091585.1:0-1777 GCF_014824575.4 Sturnira hondurensis
AGTCAGGTTGCTGGCTTGGGAGAACTGAGAGTTGCCAGAGCACTCCCTGCTTTGAGGGGCCCGTGCCTGCCTGCGAGCAGTCCCCGGGGAATCTCGGGCTGCTGTCAGGGCCTCCAGAAGTGGGTCAGTTGCGAGCTCCATCCCTACTCAGCCGGCACAGACCAACTCCATCCCTGCTTGCCCTTCAGCGAGGCAGCGCAGACCAGCTCCATCCCTGCTCAGCTGGTGCAGACTAGGAGACACTGTGAGTCAAGCATTGATCTTCAGCTTGACTAGCTGCAAGTCGAGCGCACCTTCCTGGTCCCCGAGTGGCCCGCGCCATCTACAGTGCCTACTCCTTCAGCCGCGCGCACCTTCCCGGACCCCCCGGCTTTGTTGACCGCGGGTAGCGCGCACCTTCCCGTGCCCCAGGCAACCCGCGCCTTCGCCGCCTACTCCTTCAGCTGCGCACGCCTTCCTGGCCCCCTGGCTTCATCGGCCTCGGGTCTCGCGCTCCTTCCCGGCCCCAAGCAGCCTTCTACTTGGGGAACTGCCAGTTGCCCATGCTTTTCCAGTGGGGCGGGGTCTGCGCCGACCCTTGGCTTGGGGAATTGAGAGTCACCCAGGTGATCCCTGTGGCACGGGACCTGCACCGGCTGGTGAACAATCTCGGGGAGTCTCTGGCTGCTGGCTGGGCCCCTGGAAGAGAGCTAGTCGCCAGGTTCACCCCTACTCACCTGGCGCAGACAGGGAAACACAGGGAGTCAGGCTCTTGCTGTTGGTTTGGGAGAATTGTGAGTTGCCCTGTGTGTTCAGCCACAACACAGGGAAAGGTCCACACCCAAGCCTACGAGAACAAGAAAGCCAGGCTGGGAGCGCGCACCCTCATGTCAGACCAGGGCTGGGAAGCCTGGGAGAAAATCCGCTCTCAGTAGGGCGCGGGTGAGAGGCACCAGTCTGGATCTTGGGGGGGTACTGGCAAGACCAGTTGAGTGTACCAAGGCATGAGAAGAGCCACAATAACAGCCCCTCAGGCGGCTGCAGTTAGTGAGACCAGACAGTTTGACTCTCTGGACACAAACCGGAGGAGTAGTGGGAGCAGAGAGGACCAAGATACCTACAGGAGACTGCACCACTGAATTCCACAGGTATCCTCCACAGAAGTTCACGCCATAAACTCAGGGTACCAGAACAGATCAATCTAAGAAGCTGAGGCCAACGAGAAGAGCAGCACAAACAATGGGGAGACAAAGAAACAACCCCCAAATGAAAGAAAAGGAGGAAGCCTCAGAAGGAATGTTAGATGAAATAGAGGCAAGCCAACTATCAGATGTGGAATTCAAAGCACTGGTTATCAGGAAATTCAAAGAGCTTACAACGAGCTACCAGAAACTACAGGGGAACTACAATGAACTCTCCGCAAACTATACCAGCATGAAAAAGGAAGTAGAAACCATTAGCAAAGGCCAAGAGGAAATGAAAAATATAAATTCTGAATTGAAGAACACAGTAGAAGGTATGAAGAGTAGGATTGATGAGGCGGAGGACCGCATAAGCGAGCTCGAAGACAGGGTGGAAAGACTCTCCCAGACGGACGAGGTAATGGAAAAGAGAATCAGAAAAAATGAGGAGAGTCTAAGAGAAATGCAAGACAATATGAAACATAATAATGTCCAAATAATAGGAATACCAGAAGGGGAAGAAGAAGAAAAAGGGATAGAAAACCTATTTGAAAGAGTAATAACAGAAAATTTTCCTAAGATGAGGGGAGAGAAAGTCACATGAATCCAGGAATTGC
>NW_028091586.1:0-612 GCF_014824575.4 Sturnira hondurensis
TACTGCCCCCTTTGTCAAATATTAAATGACTGTAGAGAGTTGGGTTTATTTCCGGGCTCTCTGTTCTATTCCATTGGTCTATGTGCCTGTTTTTATGACAGTACCAAGCTGTTTTGATTACAGTGGCCTTGTAATACAGTTTGATATCAGGTATTGTAATTCCTCCTACTTTGTTCTTCTTTCTTAACATTGCAGCTGCTATGCAGGGTGTTTTATGGTTCCATATAAATTTTTGAAGTGTTTGTTCTATGTCTGTGAAATATGCCATTGGAACTTTAATAGGTATTGCATTGAATCTATAAATTGCTTTGGGTAGTATGGGCATTTTGATGATGTTAATTCTTCCAATCCATGAGCATGGTATATGTTTCCATTTGTTTGTATCTTCCTTGATTTCTTTCTTCAGTGTTGTATAGTTTCCTGCGTATAGGTCTTTTACCTCCTTGGTTAGGTTTATTCCCAGATATTTTATTTTTGTTTTTGCTATATCGAATGGGATTTTTTTTTCCTGATTTCTGCTTCCTCTGCTTCATTTTTGGTATACAAAAATACCTTTGACATCTGGATATTGACTTTGTATCCCGCTGTTTTGCCAAATTCATTTATTAGTTC
>NW_028091587.1:0-762 GCF_014824575.4 Sturnira hondurensis
TCCAATTCCACAACATGCTATCTGTACCTTGTATTGTGTGATCACCACCCAAGTCAGATCTCCATCCATCACCTTTTATCCCCCTATACCTACCTCCCCATTGCATCCCACTTCCCCTGGGAAATCAACATGCAGTTGTCTGTGTCCATGAGTTTTTCCTTTTTAAAAAAATATATTTTATTGATTACGCTGTTACAGTTGTCTCATTTTTCCCCTTTATTCCTCACCACCTGCAGACCCCCTCCCACCTGCATTCCTGGCCTTTAGTTTATGTCCATGGGTCATACAAATAAGTTCTTTGGCTTCTACATTTCCTGTAAAGTTCTTAACCTCTCCATGCCTATTTTCTACCTACTATTTGTGCTACTTATTCTCTGTACCTTTCCTCCCTCTCCCTTCCCACTCCACCACCGATAACCTTCCATGTGATCTCCATTTCTGTGATTCTCTTCCTGTTGTAGTTGTTTGCTTAGTTTGTTTCTGTTTTGGGGTTTGTTTGTTGTTTGTTTGTTAGGCTCGGTTGTTAATAGCGGTGGGTTTGTTGTCATTTTAGTATTCATATTTATTTATCTTCTTTTTCTTGGATAAGTCCCTTTAACATTTCATATAAAAGGGCTTGGTAATGATGATCTCCTTGAACTTGACCTTATCTGGGAAGCACTTTATCTGCCCTTGCATTCTAAAGAATAGCTTCGCTAGATAGACTAATCGTGGATGAAGGTTCTTGCCTTTCATGACCTTGAATAATTCTTTCCATCCCCT
>NW_028091588.1:0-1138 GCF_014824575.4 Sturnira hondurensis
GGCCAAGATCAGCCAGCACCTGTGTTCTTTCCAGGGCCACCCAGTATAAGCTACAAAACAACCTGCAGATGGCTGTCATTAGTGCTTGGCGTGGAGGTGTCCAAGCAAGGCCAAGCTGTGAACCAGCACCAGATGCTGCTGTTGCCAGGCCTCTGGCCACTTAGAAAGAGGCACAGAGCTCATTGAGGCCAAATGCTACTTGTTTGAGAGAAGTTAGGAACATCTGAGGCATAAGCCAGGATGAGCCACTCATTGGAAAAACCACTGTTAACAGCTTGGGGGAGCCTGAAAGTTAGGTGGAACAGAGCCTCAGAAAATAACAAGACTGGGGCAAATAGTGTGTGTTGTAAACTGCATTGCCTGGTTTTAGGAATTGTATCTCTACCCCTTGTGGCTAAGGGTGAGGGAGAAGCTCTGGAATGTGAGCTGCAGGAGTCAAAGCTTGTCTCTGGAAGCAAACACTGCCTCAGTTTTCTCTCCCTTCCCCCAAAGCTTGGTGGGAAGTCAATGATGGGTAAGACCCTTCACAGCGGGGGGCAATCTAAGCCAGACTGGATCACTTGGGAGGCCTTCATGGAAGGATTCAGGGGGCTGCAACAAAGAGCAATGGACTCTTGCCACCTTCTTTGTCAAAGCCCAAGTCCCCATGTTCTCTGGGAGAAGCACTTCCTGGCTCTAATCCCCTTAAGCCTGAATACTTGTTGGGGAGGGGTGCAGCTCCTTGCCTTGCTGGAGCATATCCTGGGAAATCATCTGGTATCACAAAGACTTCCTGATAAACCTGTGAAATCTGCTCTGCTAAGAGTACTTTCACTCATATGTTAAGGGTTCGAGCAGGAAACCCTGAAACTCTGTTCCTGACAGACTCTGACTCAGACTCTGAAGCCCTCAGATTTCTTTGATATGTTATCTACTGTTTGATCCTTGCCGCCCTGTATTCCTGTGTATTACAACCCAATAAAAGGCTATGGTTGAGAGGACTCTAGGCCTTTTTCTCCTCGGAGAAACTGGCCGCTGCTGGCTTTTTTCCCCAGAGAAACTGGCCACCAGCCTATGGCCTTTTTCCTCTGGGAAAATGACAATCCCCCTCCCTAAACAGTTCATGTCATGTCTCGGCCACATTCACTTTCATCCTTCG
>NW_028091589.1:0-1285 GCF_014824575.4 Sturnira hondurensis
TTTTTTTCAAGCTATCAGAATTTCCATGTAACAAAGGGTACATTTAAAAATGCAGCCCAGTGCATTGCTTCTTACAAATATTCCTCATCTTCAATTAAGTTTTTTGTTTTCCTCATGGGTGTGATATCCCCAACAATATGCTGAGCAGGAGCAAAAACTATGCCATTTCTTTGATTTATAGAATTTGTGGCTCTCGATATTTTTGGTTTTGGCAAAACAGACAAGTCACTACCTATCAGGCTGCTTCACAGTAATTCCATGTTATACATTTGCTCAAATGACCACTGGTTTTAAGTCTCTTTTACTCCTAAAGCTAACCAACTAGTAATATAGATCTATTTTCCAGAGAACTGATTTAGAATAAATAATGATAAATTGTTTATATGTGGTTACGTTATTAGGTGGGTTGAAAATAGAAAAACAAATTCCGGGAATGTTTCCCCCCATATTTTCTTCTCCACATTTGATGGAGGAAATGAAAATGCTTCCAGGGCCAATCTCAAGAAAAAATGTGTAGCTAAACTGGTCTCCAGAGAAGGACCAGCAACAGCAGTATTTTTACCACACTGCCCGCCAGCCTTGTATAAAGAAAAACTTTCCTCTAAAGGGAAATTTTAGCATCAAAACATAAGGAAAGGGTCATATACAACACTGAGTAAGACTAAGGATCTTAAACAAGATTGAAAAATAAATTTCTATATTAGTTACCTTGGTTTTTTATTAAAATACATCATGAGAATGAGGGTTTCCAACACAGATTTTGGGATACCTTTATTTTGGATGTCACAGAAATAATGTATTTTGGAGTTTTAATAGGCTTTGATGGGATCCGTCTCCTCATCACAGATGAGCAATTCAGTAATTTGACATGTATTTGGAAATGAAGCCAGTCTTGGGATGCTCAGTCAATTCTTTTCATCCTTCAGCAAACTACCTACTAACTAAAATGGAAGTACTGCCAATAACTCATTTGATGAAAATGTTATTTCTTTCTACCACCAAGTTCTGAAAGCCCTTTAATTGTCCACATTGTGATAACCATGGAGGCATTTATTGGGTATTTGAGCTCATAATTAGTTAGTGACTGAATTTCAAAATACATTTACCAACACTACAAAAGTTAATGCTAAACATAGCATTTTGTGGACAAAGTTATAATACAGTTAACTCAGTAGTGAGTGAATGATTGAGGAAATTTTTATTCCAATGTGACAGTGTTTCTTTAATTTTAAAGGGTAACACTTTGTTCAGTATGTATTCTCACTAGCATAATCTCATGTATGTA
>NW_028091590.1:0-663 GCF_014824575.4 Sturnira hondurensis
AGGAATATACAGAGGAGGAACTTTGCCAGGGACATAGAAGCTATAAAAAGGAGTCAAATGAAAGTTCTAAAACTAAAAATTTCAATGTAAATTACTCAGCTTGAACAACAGAAAATAGACCAAGAGAAATGGACAGGGCCTCGTGAACCTGCAGCACTACAACAAGACCTAATGTGTCATCAAAATCCCAGAAGATGAGAAAGGATGGAACTGAGAAAGCACATGATGAAAAACTAGCTGAAATTTTTCTAAACTGGGTAAGAGACAAAAACCTATGGACTCAAGAAGCAGAGTGAACAACCCCTAAAACCAGATAATCATTAAGAGGTCCATATCAAAACATTAAACTTAGGAAACTAAAGAGTACTGAAAGATAAAGAAAACTGTTGTACCTAAATGGAAAAGAACAATTTGAAAGACAGCAGAGTTCTTTTCATCAGAAACCATGGATGCTATAGAAAAATGGCACAATATTTTTCAGGTTTTCAAATAAAACAACCCAGAATCACACCCAGTGAAAATATCCTGAAGGAATGAAGGGGCAAATGATATTCTCAGTTGAAGGAAAAGTAAAATTTGTCACCAGCTGACCGCTAAAAAAGGGGGGTGGGTAGAAGAGTTTGTCTAAACAAAGGAAATGATGAAATCTGAAAATATTGAGAA
>NW_028091591.1:0-909 GCF_014824575.4 Sturnira hondurensis
GAGAAGGCACAGTGTTTCCACCTATGCCTCCATCTTGGCGGAAGTCCCTCAGAGAGTTGTAATTTTAAATGAAGTGTTCAAGTTATAGTAACATTATCAGTTAATAATATTAAACATTAGAAACTGAAACATTTGCTTCATTTTTCTCTGCAGAAAATCTATTTAGAAAAAATGTTTCTGAAAAATATTTACATAAGTATTTAAAATGTGTTTCCAAGGTACAATCTAGTAGCATTAAAAAAAAAATTTTAGTACTAGCATAAATACTAAAGAAATTCTCAGGTAATACTACACAAATAATAAAGAAACAATGTAAGGTGATGTGACATTAATAAAAATGATGGCACATTGATTTCTGAAAATTCTCTCCTCCTTACAAACAAACAAAATAGATTTTTAAGACAAACCTTGTGATAGAGATAAATAAGGACATTTTATAGTGATAAAAGTGTCAATCAAGAAAACATAACAACTATGACCATATAGGCACCTAGAAACACAGACCCAACATACATGATACAAAAGGGACAAAATCAAAAGGACAAATAGACAGTGTAAAAATAATAATTGGAGACTTCAATACCCTAATATCCATAAAGATAAAACAATGAGACAGAAACTCAATAAGAGATAGGAGACTTGAAACACACTGAAGCAGCTATGCATAACAGACATCTATAGAACACCCCACACAACAGCAGCAGCACATGTGTTCTTCTTAAGAGCACCAGGAACATTCTTCAAGATAAGTCTTATATAGACCATTAAATAAGTCTCCATCAATTTAAAAGGACTCAAAATACACAAAGTATATTCTTTAATAGCATGAATTAAATTAAAAGTCAGTAATATTAAAAATTTAGAAAATTCACAAATAGATGAATTTTTATTTTTATTTTTATTTTTTTA
>NW_028091592.1:0-600 GCF_014824575.4 Sturnira hondurensis
ATAGTATTCAATATCTTTTTTATAAAATATTTTATTTGTTTATTTATTTATTTATTTATTTATTTATTTTTAGAGAGGGGAAGGGAGGGAGAAAGAGAAGGAGCAAAACAACAATGTGTGGTTGCCTCTTTTGTGCCCCCTACTGGGGACCCGGCTGGCATTGCAGGCATGTGTCCTAGACTGGGAATCCAACGGCAATCCTTTGGTTCTCAGGCTGGTGTTCAATCTACTGAGCCACACCAGTTAGGACAGAATTCAATATCTTGACAATTGCCCTTTTATTGTATATCTTTCTTTAGAGCTTATAGTTAACCTGTTGAAGGATTACTAATCAGTTATTTCTTTTTGCAGTTATTATGCTGTATCTATGAGAGAAATAAAGTTATCTAGCCAGTCCTAAAATGCCTCAGATTGAAAAGGCCAAAAGGGTGATGAGAAAAGGGTAGTAACTTGATGATTACATTACAAAGAAATACATTGGGTTGAAATGTCAGGAAGGAGTGATTTGAGACAGCGATACAGATAGCTATTTATATCCACCTAAATCTAACAGAGTCACCATAGAAAAGTCACTGCAAGAACAGTTATGAATAGAGAGAC
>NW_028091593.1:0-841 GCF_014824575.4 Sturnira hondurensis
TGCTTTTTGTTTTTAGACAGAAGGGAAGGGAGGAAGAGGAAGAGAGATAAATTAATGTGTGGTTGACTCTGGGGACCTGGCCTGCAACCCAGGCATGTGCCTTGGTGGGAATCAAACTTGTGACACTTTGGTTTGCAGGCCAGCACTCAATTCACTGAGCCACACAAGCCAGAGATAATTTTACCTACATTTAATTCATCAATATCTTATGTCAATGTTACTCTACACACTCACTGTATAGCTCACTCTCACCGAGATCGTATCCCGTATGTCCCTGACATTTTGATGAAGAACTCTGTGGACCCGTGATTGTGGAGAGGAGCAGCAATGCTGATTCTCAGTGAGAGTCATGTGCAGAGAAGAAGCTCCCGGCCTGACAAGTGCCCCAAAGAGATGAGGCAGGTATTCTCCCAGAGTGAGGCCACACATGGTGCCCATCTCTGGGATCATCACAGTAAATGTCTGATAGGAAAAGCTGGTCACCATTATCTCACTTTTAGGTATCTTTCAAGTTGCTATTAAAAAGGATGAACATTTTCTCCAGAAGTCATTTTAAATTTGAAGCATCCGATTGAACATATCTGCCACCACTGAGTCTTACATCCATAGTTGCTTCTACACTAATGCACACATGCAGGTTTGTGGTCAACAAAAGACCACGCATCTCACAGTGGTCCCATGAGATCCTAGTGGGGCTGAAATAACCCTCTCAGCTGGGACATCATCACTGCTACAATATGGTATTTCCTCAAGTTGCTCACATGTGTGTGCACTGGTGGTGGTCATGTAAAACAACCTACTGCACTTCGGATCATGTAACAGCACAGCCTGTACAGTCACA
>NW_028091594.1:0-568 GCF_014824575.4 Sturnira hondurensis
AGAAAGATATTGACAGCAACACAATTCTAGTAGGGGATTTTAACACCCCACTTTCAAAAATGGACAGATCTTCCAAACAAAATATCAACAAAGATATAGCTGCACTAAACAACACCCTAGAAGAAATGGACTTGACTGATATATATAGAGCGGTTCATCCCAAAGAAGCTAAATACACATTCTTTTCAAATGCACACGGAACATTTTCAAAGGTAGACCGCATGATAGGACACAAAATGAGCCTCAACAAATTCAAGAAAATTGAAATCATACTAAGCATTTTCTCTGACCACAAGGAACTGAAATTAGAAACCAACCCAAAAGGAAAAAACCCAAAACATCCAAAATCATGGAGACTGAATGGTATGCTATTAAACAACGAATGGGTCAAGATTGAAATTAGGGAAGAATTCAAAAAGTTTCTGGAAACAAATGAAAATGAACGCACAACAACCCAAAACTTATGGGACACGGCCAAGTCAGTCCTGAGAGGGAAGTTCATAGCAACACAGGCTTACCTAAAGAAAATAGAAACATTTCAAACAAACAACCTAACCCTACGCCTGCA
>NW_028091595.1:0-710 GCF_014824575.4 Sturnira hondurensis
AATTTATTGCCCTATAAATTTCTTAGTAATAGTAATAAATTTCTTTCTTCATGGTAATTTCTTACAATCCTTTGTATTTCTGTGGTATCAGTTATAATCTCTCCTCTTTCACTTCTGATTGTGTTTATATGGGTCCTCTCTCTTTTTTTCTTGATGAGCCTGCTTAAAGGCTTGTCAATTTTGCTTATTTTTTCAAAGAACCAGCTCCTGGATCCATTGATCCTTAGAATTGTGCTTTTAGTCTCTATGTCATTTAATTCTGCTCTGATCTTGGTTATTCCCTTCCTTCTACTTGCTAGGGTTAGGTTGTTTATTTGAAATGTTTCTATCTTTTTTAGGTAGGCCTATATTGCTATGAACTTCCCTCTCAGGACTGCCTTCACTGTGTCCCATAAGTTTTGGATTGTTATGAGTTCATTTTCATTTGTTTCCAGGAATTTTTTGATTTCTTATCTCATTCTTGACCCATTCATTGTTTAATAGCATGCTATTCAATCTCCATGATTTTAAGTGTTTTGGGGTTTTCCCTTGAGGTTGGTTTCTAGTTTCAGTACCTTGTGGTCAGGGAAAATGTTTGATATGATTTCTTTTTTTTTAAATTTGATTTCAACATTCTTGAATTTGTTAAGACTTGTTTTGTGTCCTATCCTGTGGTGTATCTTTGAAAATGTTTCATGTGCATTTGAAAAGAATGTGTTTTTTGCTTCTTT
>NW_028091596.1:0-896 GCF_014824575.4 Sturnira hondurensis
AGGGTCGGTTTAAAATAGAATTTAAGACGGTCTGTTCAGGTACAAACCTGCCATCCTCTCAGATGGCGGGCCTTCTGAATAAAGCGCCCACGAAGACTCGACCCCCGTCTCTGTTTATTGCTCCCAGCAGTGCCAGGCGGCGCAAAGGCCGACTTTTCGGTTTCACAAGGAGCCCCTCACTGTTACCTTGTGGCCCTCACGTGCTGTCAGTGTTCATCGTTAATTCCCCGCACCCACCAGTGCGAAAGAAGTACTTGTTCCTTCATTTTACTTTGTATTTAACCCCAGAGACTTCCCTGCTTTGCCTTCTCCCACCTCCCTAATCCGCCACCAAAGAATTTCATGTAACTCTCTTGACGTCTCCTCCTCTGACTGTAAGGAATAACGGGAACAGCAAACTGCCATTCTCTGGAGCATTTTCTCAATCCGTTGAGGTTTTGCTGTCAGGTTGGCTCAAATAAACCCATAAAAACTGCCTACAGGTTTGGACATTTCTCACGTCGACACTTCTAAGAGAACATAAGAAGCTAGAGTTTTATACAATATACAGTCGTCTAAGCTTAAAATGCTGAAAACTTCTGCAAAGTTCTGGCCAGTGAAACATGAGAAGCAGCTGCATGTCAGGGCTCACGAGGAGGCTCTTTAAAAGAAGGCGGGCCTGTCCTGGGACCAGGGTTTGCACCTCCAAATAAAATCTGGGGACCAGGTGGGTAGAGATAGGCAGAGTGTTGAAGAAACTCATACACAGGGTGTCAATTTTCTCGCAGTAAGACTCGGGTTGTTTCATTTGTTGAGAATAAGAGGAGGCAGGGATTGAGCCCAAGGCTGGCTGCAAGCGGTGACGGTTTGTAAGAAGCACAGGAAGTTAACAAGGAACAAGTAAAACGCATTTGCAG
>NW_028091597.1:0-1279 GCF_014824575.4 Sturnira hondurensis
GAGATAAAGCCTATGGTGCTCTCAGGCTTGTCAGCATGTGCACTGACCACGCATTTCTCTTTCAGAGCAACCAAAACCAGAGATGCACTCCAGTTCAGCCTGCCCTTGGGCTATCTCCAGTAAGAATTTGCTCTGCCCAGGAGCGAAACACAGTCACTCCTCCCAGATTGCTTCCCGGACATATGCAACAAAACACCTCCAGTCAGTGGAACCCTGCTCAGAGGATCACAGTCAACAGCCGCAAGATGCTGAAACTCAGAGCTGGAATAACAAGGATGAAAGTCAAGATTTGGAGATGGGGGCCCAATCATTACCTAGAAGGATCAGACAGAGGGGACGTTCAGGGGCCTGGTTGACAACACGCACTGCATCCAAAAGCAGCTCTAGTAAGGGTGGAAGGATTCCGCACAAAAAGCCAAACGCACTGCACAAAGTGAATCAAGAAGATTCCGGAAAGATTTTCATGGGAGGAAAGTGCCCAGAAGTGTAACACTCAAGCACAGAGGATGTGGGCAGGGCTTCATTTCTGGGTCACACTTGAAGAGAAAACAGAACACACACTCAGGGGACAGGGCCTATGCTTGCAATGAGGGTGGACCAAGCTTCACAGGGGTATCAGATGTCATCTTTCTCCAGAGGACTCATTCAAGGGAGGAAACCCCTGTCTGCAAAGACGGTGGGATGGGCTACACAGAGAAATCAGTTGTACTACAACACAACTGGACACACTCAGGGAAGAAGCCCTGTGTTCTCCCAGAGTGTGGAAATCACTTTACAGTGAAGGCCAATGTCAACACACACAAGAGGACCCACAAAGGGGCAAAACGCTACGTTTGTACCCAGTGTACGCATTGTTTCTCTTCGAAGTCAGGTCTCACATCACACCACAAGACACACTGCAGAGAAGACCTATGCTTGTAGACACTGTGGGTGAGGCTTTGTCCAGAAGTTATATCTCATGAGACACCAGAAGAGACACTCAGCGAATTAGCCCCAGTTTTTCATGGAGGTTGATAAGTGGTTTGCATTTAGTAGCCTGTCTCGTACCTCACATACCCATGTAGTCCACTCACTTCATACCATAGGTCTCAGCAGGGTTCATATGAAGTGTTCTGTACCCTTGTTGACCACAAGAGTGTCATCAGTAGACCAGTCATCGATTAAACTGACCCCCCCATCGATGAAAAGAGATTTGATTTAAAAAACAAAGAGATCTGTGATTTCTGCGGAAATACCAAAACCAATGTACTCCAGGTTTTTTTCCTCCCTGTGTTCTAAT
>NW_028091598.1:0-1010 GCF_014824575.4 Sturnira hondurensis
TAATCAACCAGTTCTGTGAGCATCCTGATGACCAGTGTTTTGAACTGTGCATCCGAGAGGCTGGTTATTTCTTGGTCACTTAGAGTTATCAGCTCTGGGGCTTTGAGTTCTTCTTGAGCCATCTTTTGACCTGTTCGTGCCTCTTATGTATCAGGATCCGAGCCCTAGGTGTTCACCGGGGGGGGGGGGGCAACTCAGTCCCTGGGTTGTGTCACTGTACATGGGGACGGGGTCAAAGAGGAGCAACGGCGGTCTCGTCTGCCGCCTCCCGCCACTGCCACCACAGCTGCCACCATCACCAGGGCCCGCACGTTTCATCCCACTGCATGTGAATGTGCCACTGCAGCCAGCCCTCCACCGCTGGGTTCGCCCACTGGGGCCTGCACGGTCCGTCTCACTGTGCGCGAATGTGCGACCGCGGTCAGTCTGCCCCGCACCCCGACTGGGTCCGCGCTTCCTGCTGCCTGGGTTGGGGGATCTTTCCTGCCTGACCGTGCTCCGCTGCTGGCTCCACCCCTCTTACAGGTCCCGGTTGAACAGTTCGTTGTTGTCGGACTTCCGTATAGATCAATTTTCTGTTCTTTGGCTGTGTCTTTGTTTTCCAAACTTTTGTTGTATTCAAACTTGGTTGTGGGAGAAGGCACAGTGTTTCCACCTATGCCTCCATCTTGGTGGAAGTCTTACTGATCAACTCTGTCTCTATTTTGCTTGTTAGTTCACTTTATTCATTAAATTCCACATATGAGTGAAATTATATGGTATCTACCTTTCTCTGACTGGCTAATTTTACTCAGCATAATGTTTTCCAGGTCCATTCATACTGTCACAAAAGTTAAAATTTTCTTATATTTTATGGATGAGTACTATTCTGTTGTGTAAATGTACCATAGATGTTTTATCCACTCATCTAGTAATAGACACTTTAAGCATTTTAAATTATTTTATTTTTTAAATATTTTTAAATTTGTTGTTCAAGTACAGTTGTCTCCATCCCCTCAACTCCCCACCCA
>NW_028091599.1:0-1007 GCF_014824575.4 Sturnira hondurensis
TCTTGAATTTGTTGAGGCTTGTTTTGTTTCCTACCATGTGGTCTGTCTTTGAAAATATTCCATGTGCATTTGAAATGAATGTATATTTTGCTTTTTTGTGGTGAAAGTTTCTCTGTGTATCAATTGAGTCCATTTGATCTAGAGTGTTGTTCAATGCTACAATATCTTTGTTTATACTTTGCTTGGAAGGTTTATCCATTGCTGACAGTAAGGTGTTAAAATCCTTTACAATGAGTGTGTTACTGCTGATATTTTTCTTAAAATACTCCAAGATTTTTGTTTTATATTTGGTCATTCTTATGTTGGGTGCATATGTGTTTACAAGGGTTATATCTTCTTGGTGGATTATTCCTTTAAGTATTATGTAGTGTCCTTTTTGTCTCTATTTATGGCTTTTGTTTTGAAATCTATTTTTTTCTGATAGTTGTATTACTTCCCCAGCTATTTTTCATGTCTGTCTGCTTAGAATTGTTTTCCATCCCTTCACTTTCATTCTGTGTAGATCTTTTGTTCTGAAGTCAGTCTTTTGTAGACAGCATATATGGCATCATATTTTCTTACCCAATTGGATACCCTATGTCTTTTGATTAGAGTACTTAATTCATTTGCATTTAAGGTTACCATTGATAGCTACTTATTCATTGCTGTATTTTCCCTTTGTACCTGTGTTTGTCCCCTACTCTTTCTCCTTCTCTCTCTCTCTTTCTCTGGGTTTCTTACTTCATCTTCTTGATGTAATTCTTTTAGAATCTTTTGTAATGCTGCTTTGGTGTAGAGTTATTCTTTTAGCCTATTATTTGGTCTGGGACATTCCTTACTTGGCCTTTCATTTTTTTTCCCCAATTTTTTTCCAATTTTTTTATTTAATTATTTTTCAAGTACAGTTTTCTGTCTATTACTTCCCTCCCATCCCACCCCCCATCCTCCCCTCTCCCTCCCATTTCCACCCTTCTCAGTTGTTGTCCATGTATCCTTTATATATGTTCCTCTAAATTGCTCCCTTATTT
>NW_028091600.1:0-1666 GCF_014824575.4 Sturnira hondurensis
GCCATCTACAAGCCAAGGAGAGGCCCCTCTGGAGAAGGTAGCCCCGCCGACATGCTGGTCTCTACCGTCTAGTCTCCCAAACTGGGAGGAAGGAATGTGTGCTGTTTACACCTCCTATCATGGGCTTGGGTCACAGCAGCCAGAGGAAACTGACACAGACCCCTCGGACACACCTCAGTGTTTCCCGCAGCACTGCTGAAATGGCACCTGAGTTGAATTTCGTGGAGGTCAACCAGCACTGAAAGGCTGCATCGCTGAGGCCAGCGTCCTCCCTTATAAAATACTAAGAACATAAGTGAAGCCATAGCTCCAGGCTGGGCAAGGCCTTGTGGTATGTTGTGTGGGTGACAAGTAGCAGAGAAACATACAGAGGAGCTTCATGCCACCCTCCCCTTGTGCATGAACAAACCATGATGATACATGTGAGGGTGTGTAGACTCAGAGACAGTCTGCAAGGACCGTGGAGCTGACTGCTCCCCTGGATCCCTGGGCTGGGCAGGTATGAAAAAAAAAACCCAGCAAAATGCAGATGTGCTCGTGCTCTGCAGTGAAGAGAAACAATACACTTCTTTCTCTAATATTCCTACCAATACGTGGGGAGTGTCTCTACCACCCTTGCAGCTGGTGGGAGCAGCGGAGGTCCAGGTTTAGTGTGCATGGGACCATGGGACAGTTCAGTGGGGAAGCTCTTAAGGGACACAGGGGGGTTCCCAGCCTGGAGTCTGGATCCTTGTCCCTCCTTGCTCATCCTGGGGTCCTGGAGGCAGAGACCCCTCTGGACCAGCTCTCACCTCAGACCAGCGCTGGATGGTGGTGTTGGCCTGATGCACCTGCCCTTTGGCCTGGTAGGTGGTGTGGTTGGGCCCATGGCCCAGTGCCTCCACGAGGTCCTTGTTGGAGTCCTGCAAAGGTAGAGCTGGGCACTGAGCTCCTCCTGTTGGCCCAGGAGGCTCCCCCCAGTCTGCACCTCTGCGTCATGGCAGACCTAGCAGAGCAGCACACAGTCCCACAGGGCACAGTGTGGACGTTCCCTCAGTCCTGCCAAAGTGACAGCACAACTGGATCCTGTCAGCAGGGAAAGGCTGAGTTGATGAGGAAAATCACCTCCTTCTGAAATGTTATGGAGATGAATCCAGCCACGGCTCCTCACCTGGCTGCCTACACTGGTCTTCTGTGCTTCGGGAGAATACAGATTGCAGGGAAGGCATCCCATACCTTAATGCCCCTCACGTTTTTTGGACAAACCACCCTATCTAGTGTGATGATAAGACTCTGAGCAGGTCTGCAAGGACAGTGGGGCTGGCTGGTCCACAGGAGGCCTGGGGCAGGTAGTTAAACAATCCAAAGGAGCCACATGCAGAGACAGCCAGGATTCTGTTTCCTCTGTGCTTCCAACAGAACTGTTGACATGGTATTTATGTTCCTTCCCTGCCAGGAATCTGGTCAGGAGGATTGGAGGTGAAGGTATCGTGAGGGGAGGGGCCCTTTGAAAGCTCTGAGGCCCAGATTGGAGTGTGGGTTCTGGTCCCACCCCAGTCAGCCTGGGTCCTAGGTGTGATCCCCCTCTCACCTCAGACCGGCACTGGGTGGTGGGCCTAGCCAGGCGCTCTTGTTCAATGCACTGGTCGATGGTGGAGGTCAACCCCTCAGCCAGCTCCTCCACGAT
>NW_028091601.1:0-1022 GCF_014824575.4 Sturnira hondurensis
GTTCAGAAAAGGCCATCCATGGGGCTCACACGCGTGTCCCAGTTTGCACCCCTGGCGTGAGCTGCTCTGTGGCCTTGCAGGGTCTTCGTGGATGTCGTGAATGGCGAGTACGTCCCTCGGAAGTCCATCCTGAAGTCGCGCAGCCGGGAGAACAGTGTCTGCAGTGACACCAGCGAGAGCAGCGCCGCCGACTTGGAGGAGCGCCGCGCGCTGCTGCGGGGCCTCAGTGGGGAGGAGGCCTCGTGCAGCGACGCTGGTGAGAGTGTCCTGGAGGAGGAAGTTCCGCAGAGCCCGGCGCCCCCGGCGGGGCCGCCCGAGGTACAGGTGTGGGGGCCAGCCTGCTCACGGGGCCCGCGGGTGGGGCGGTTGGTGGCCGCGCGTGGGAGGGCACGCGCTGTCCTTCGTCCCATTTCCCAGGTGACAGTTGGCGGTCGATGGGTATTTCCTTTTTTTAAAGAAGAAAGCTTCGTCACGTGTATCGGGGGACACTGGCCGACAGTTAGAGAGGACGCCTCTCCACAAGGCCCCCCGCCCCCGTGATAGAGGTGTCACGTGTGTCGGGGGACACTGGCTGACAGAGAGGACGCCCCTCCACAAGGCCCCCCGCCCCCGTGATAGAGGTGTCACGTGTGTGGGGGGACACTGCTGACAGAGAGCACACCCCTCCACAAGGCCCCCCGCCCCCGTGATAGAGGTGTCACGTGTGTCGGGGGACACTGGCTGACAGTTAGAGAGGACGCCCCTCCACAAGGCCCCCCGCCCCCGTGATAGAGGTGCCGCGCTCGTCTCTCAGTCCCTTTGCTTTGTTCATCGTCTGTGGAAGTCCCCCGACTGGGTGACAGCACGGTCCCGCTGGGGCTCTCCTGTGCACACACACTTGTTCTCAGAAGTCGTGGGACCTGACCCACTCCAGGCCCTTTCCCAGTGCACGCCCAGCCGTGCAGGGCACACACCGTCTCAGCACGCTGCGCGCCCCGCTCATGGGCGAGAGCTGGTGGGGCCGTTGTCGTTGGTGCGCAGCG
>NW_028091602.1:0-1078 GCF_014824575.4 Sturnira hondurensis
TCTTTACTCACAGGTGCTGGGGTCCCGATGAGTCCTCTGTGTCAGACGCCCCCTGTCGCTGGGCGCAGGGGGAAGCCTCTGGGCCCCGACCGCTGAGGCAGCCAAGGCTCCGAGGTCTTTATGTGCGGGCCAATGGCTGCCGTCCTGCTGCCGCCGCCACCGCTGCCACTGCCCTTGACTTTTCTCAGGGTTGCCGGGCTCCCGATGAGTTCTCCGTGGCAGACGCCCTTGTCGCTGGGCACAGACGGAAGGAAGCCTCTGGGCTCCGACCGCTGTGGCAGCCGTGGCTCCGAGGTCTTTACGCACCGGCTAATGCCTGCCGCCGGTCTGGCCGCCTCCGTCCTTACTCGCGTCCCTGAGACCCCAACGACCTCCAGCGGTCTGGTTAGTCACTATCTCTGGTCTCTTATTTTCATAAATGCTGGGGAATTGTTGGTTGGGTAACTGATTGCGCTGTTCTTCTGTAAATCTGCCAGGATTTTCCCCCAAGTGTAGGAGAACTGCAGTCGCTCCGTCCTACTCCGCCGCCATTTTCTCCCCTTCCAGTTTCGCTTCTATTTGTGCTTAATTTCAGATTTTACATAAAACAGGTATACCTTACAACCCACAAGGACAAGGTATCATTGAACGTACTCATCTTTCCCTCAAACATCAGTTCTCTAAATTAAAAGGGGGGAGATGGTATGATCCTCATTCTCCTAAACTGTTAGTGTCACATTCCTTATTTGTTCTTAACTTTTTAACTTTGGATGCAGAGGGACGCTCCGCGGCTGATCGGCATTGGGGGCCATGTATGGGACATTACCCGTTGGTTTATTGGAAAGACCCCATAGATGGCTCTCGTCATGGACCTGACCCAGTTTTAGTATGGGGCAGGGGGCATGTTCGTGTTTTTCCAACAGACGCAGAAGCCCCTCGTTGGCTTCCTGAACGTTGTGTCCAACATGCCCAGAAGCAAAGCGAACCGGCTGCGGGGACGGCTAGCACGCTTGACGATGCAGCCTCGCCTCGCCCCAGCTCGCTTCTCCGGAGCGAGCTCGGAGAAGACGCCAACGTCTGGCGATTTTGCTGAGCCTTT
>NW_028091603.1:0-606 GCF_014824575.4 Sturnira hondurensis
GGACCAGCAAGAAACCTCCAGCACAAAACTTTGCAAACCACTTTTGACACATTTGATCAGTCACAGCATCTTCTCCATATACTGAACACATTGTTTTTGTGTTTCAGTTGTGTTTTTACTTTTCTTGAAACAAAAAAGCACAATATGCCAAAATACTGCTTGTTATTTTCCTCTTGAATATTAAAATGGCTACACAAAACTTTACCACTTTTGATAAATTAAAAAAATGTGCTGATATAACCGCTTTCACAATACAATCTAATAAAATTATTTCAAATGAAGTTAAAGACAACTAAGCAATGCTAGAGCCAGCTTATGAAAAAAAAAAAAAAAGCAGAGCAACATTTTTGGCCAAGTCAAAAAAGTTCAGGGGGGAGATAATTTTTAAAAACTAATTTAGCTTTGTTAAAATGAATGATTCATTTTACATGTCACACCTTTCTGAGTGTGCTGGCACCACTAGATTGTAGTTACCAATTTCTAGGTGGGTTCTGGTCTTCTCACCCCCCTCTCATTCGCCATTCATACCACAGAGAATAATCCACTAAAAGCATCATTTCATTTGCATCACTACCTGGCTTTAAAATGTTTTTCCCCTCCTGCTCC
>NW_028091604.1:0-1014 GCF_014824575.4 Sturnira hondurensis
GTTCTGTGAGCATCCTGATAAACAGTGTTTTGAATTGTGCTTCTGAGAGGCTAGCAATTTCTCGGTCGCTGAGAGTTATCAGCTCTGGGACTTTGAGTTCTTCTTGCGCCACCTTTTGGGCTGTTCATGCCTGTTACAGAGCAGGATGGGATCCCTAGGCATTCACCAGAGTAGGGTAACTCAGTCGCTGGGTTGTGAAACTGTTTGTGGGGACGGGGTCAAAGAGGAGCAATGGCCTCCTGTCCGCCGCCTCCCAAGCCAGAGCCACAGGTGTCGCAGCTGCCACCGTCACCGGGCCCACATGTTTTGTCCCACTGCACACGACTGTTCCACCGCCGTCAGCCCTCGCCCCCTGGGTCCTGCGTGGTCCATCTCACTGTGCACGAATGTGCGACCACGGTCAGTTTGCCCCGCACCCTGACTGGTTCCAGGCAACCTGCGCACCTAGGTCGGGGGATTTGTCCTGCCCGACCCTGCTCCACTGCTGGCTCCGCCCTTCTTACCGTCCCCACTGAACGGTTCGTCATTGTGGGACTTCCATATAATTCAATTTTCCAGTCTTTGTCTGTGTCTTTGTTCTCCAAACCTTTGTTGTATTCAAACTTGGTTGTGGGAGAAGGCACAGTGTTTCCACCTATGCCTCCATCTTGGTGGAAGTCTCACCATCTTTAAATTTTAACAAAATTTGATAAAGAGGTCTGATATTTATGTCATGGTAATTCTTTTTTTAAAATAAAGTTTCTTCATAATTAAAAAAAAACTTTGGGGACAAAGTTCTAAGCAAGAATAACTTCCATAATATCTACCTATTGAAAGAATTTTTTTTTTTAAATGAAGAATCTCACTTTTAGGTTAGATTTTTGAAGGTCCAGTTTTTCAAAAACCATCAAAATTAAAAATTGAGAAATAGAAACTACATCTTATCTCTAGATCTCTGAACTATTGAGGGAGGAAGAAAGGGAGAGAGAGAGAGAGAGAACAGATTTACTAAGGAGTTTAACAAAGACCAAATAT
>NW_028091605.1:0-560 GCF_014824575.4 Sturnira hondurensis
AAGAGAATCATAGGGGAAAAGGGCAGGAACTCACATGAATAAATATAAAGGACACATGGACAATAATTAAGCGGGGGGGCAGAACTGGGAGGGAGGTGAGGAGCATTGGGGGGGGGGGGTAGGGCCAGGAATATAAAACAGAAAACTGTACTTGAATAAGAATTAAATAGAAAATAAAAATAAAAAGAAATACACATGCATATGTATTTATGTATATATGTATGTATATACAGATATGTGTATATATTTATATATAAATATATACACACAAAGATATATACTTCCATTGTATGTTGCTTTGGAAATATTAAAATATTAAACTGTAAAAAATATCCGAATAATAGGAATACCAGAGGGGAAAAAGAAGAACAAGGGATAGAAAACCTACTTGAAAGGGTAATAACAGAAAATTTTCCTAAGTTGAGGAGAGAGAAAGTCACATGAATCCAGGAATCGCAGAGAGTCCTAATCAGGTGGAACCAAAAGAGGCCTACTGCAAGACACACCATCATTAAAATGGCAAACCTCCAAGACAGAGAGAGAATCCTAAAGGCAGCAAG
>NW_028091606.1:0-1080 GCF_014824575.4 Sturnira hondurensis
ACACTCAAGCTTCAAGGACATTGTGACCTCATTAGGGAAGGTCTCCTGTTTTAAGTCAGTATCACTTGCTCCTCTCTTCTTCCTGTAATCAGCTTAACAATAACCCACCTTAGGACCAACCTTAGGACCAACTTCTCTTCTTTCTTTAGATAGCACTTTATATTTTTTAAAGCCTTTTGTGATGAAAAATTTTAAACATACATTAAGGGATTATATTTAAGAAAACCCCATATGCTCACTTTATTTTATAATTAATAACGTTTTCCCATATTTGCTTTACCTGTTATCTTGCTGAACTATTTTGAAGCAAATACTGGACATCATGACTCTTAACCCCTAAATACATCAGTTAGCCCTTCTTAAAGATAAGGGCATATATTGACATCATCACAGAAAGCACCACTTCCTTGATATTTTGAAATAGTCCGTATTCATATTTACTCAATTGGCCCCCAAACCATAGCATTTTAGTGTTTGTACTCACCATAGTCTTTTTCTGTTATATTTAATTGCTTGTCTTTCTTCCCTACTAGACTGTGAACTGCTTGAGGGTAAGGACATCATCTTACACATTTTTCTCTCCCCTCCCCTTCACAATGCCCGGTGAGGCTTGCGTGCGGTAGGTGCCCAGCACACTAGCTGGACTGGCTGACCTGAATATGGACATGGTTCTGATTTCTGACTGATGCTCTATTGCAGATCTGCCTTTTAACTTTATTCTATTAAAAAACGTGTCTTCATGATTCCCAGGATACAAGTAGGGACTTAGTAAAAAAAAGTGAGTGCTCAAATCAATTAAAATACTGCTACAAAAAGATGAGCTGCCAAACATCATGAGCTAGTGATCAGCAAAATGACCCTGCTGGGCCACATTAGGTGGACTGGCCATGACACGTTTCCCTGCTGAGGCAGTGGGTCTTTCAGATCTTTGTAAAAGGTGCCCTGTGTTTGAGAGGCGCACTCTTTTGTACGTGTATTTGGGCATCCTTCATGCTGTGAATGTAGTGCACTAAATGTGAGGTTCTGGCTGGGGCCATCCTAGGCCTCCAAAGTTGTGAAGCTGTTCTCAGTCAACTTTTA
>NW_028091607.1:0-1350 GCF_014824575.4 Sturnira hondurensis
ATCGTACACCCTGGATACGTACAGGTTAATACTTCAATTATACTTCAATAAAGCTGTAGAAGATAAATCTATGGCTTAAAGCAAATAGCTCTCTGTCTATTCAGCCTTAGAGTGCAATGTCACATCCTGGTGTGTGTCTGCACTGGTGGCAGGTCCCCGGGAGGGTGGCCGCATTTTAGCATCCCTGCCAGGAAGAGAGGACGGGACTGAGATGTGGGACCCGGGTGGGCTGCCCACAGCAGCCAGCTCTCTTGTTCTCAATGATGTGGAGAAGCTAAGATGTCCAGGAGGACGCCAGCCCAGGGGGTGGGTGGTGGAGTGATATCCCCCCTCTCATCAGTCCACTGAGAAACAACATGCCGTCCCCTAATGCACAGGTGGCAAACACAAGGCCCGTGGGTCGAATCCGGCCCTCCACCTGGTTTTATTCGGCCTGACACCTTGTTTCTACCTGGCAGCAGTGCTGAGCTCTCACTTAACTGTTAAGGAGTTGTTACATTTGTACATCCGGCCCTTTGAAGGCAACTGCGAGGCTGATGTGGCCCCCAGGGAAAATGAGTTTGACGCCCTGCCCTAATGTGAGTGGTGGGGTGCTGAAAGCCATGAGGGGCTCGAGTCCCACCCCCATGCTGCTGTAAGTGGCTGTGATTTACTCGTTCCCCAGGAAATGTCAATCACAAGAACCACCACCAACATTGGCGATTGACAGGCTGAGGCCAGCACAGAACGGTCCTGCATCCCCCCATGTCTCAGTGTGGCCACTCTCCACCTGCAGGGCCACCCCAGCCAAGCAGTGAGGTCTCCGACGGGGGGTGACCATGCAGGTGGACGCCAACCTACAGCCCCGTTTCCTCCCGGCACCCAGAGTTGCCTGTTATATTAAGCTTTCATTCTGAGAGCGAGTGTGTAAATACATACATTGGGAATTGTCATACCCTTGCTGAAAACCCTTCAATGGCATCCCGTTGCACAAAAGGAAACCGCTAGAGTTCCCCACCATGGCTCCCGGGGCCCTGCGCACTCCAGATGTCACCTTATCGTCAAACTCATTCTGAGACGTTCTCCCCTCGCTCACTGTGCTCTGGCTGCTCCGCCCCCCCCCCCCCCCCCCCCCCGCTCCNCTCCCCCCCCCCCCCCCCCGCCCCGGCTCCATGCGGCGGTCCCTCCCCCTTATCTGCAGTTGTGTTTCCCAGGGTTTCAGTGACCCGCAGTCAACTGTGGTCTGAAAAATATTAAATACACGATTCCAGAAATAAACAATTCATAAGTTTTAAATTGCGTGCCGTTCCGAGTAGCGTGATGAAATCTCGAGCCGCCCTGCTCTGTCCTGCCCGGCTGTGAATCACCCCT
>NW_028091608.1:0-1660 GCF_014824575.4 Sturnira hondurensis
CATAAACTAACTGAACAAAAATTATATGATCATGCCAATAAAAGCAAAAAAAGCATTTGACAAAACTGGCACCCATTTACAATAAAAACTCTCAGCAAAGTGGGAAGAGAAGGGATATACTAAAATATAGTAGAGCCCATACATGACAAACACACTGCTAACATCATACACAATGGGGAAAAACTAAAAGCAGTTCCCTTAAGACCAGGAACAAGACAAAGATGTCCAGTTCCACCACTCTTATTCAACACAGCACTAGAAGTCCCTGCCACGGCAATCAGACAAAGAGAATAAATAAAACACATCCAAATTGGAAAGAATGAATTAAAAATGTCATTATCCACAGAGGACATAATTCTGTGTACAGAAAACCCTAAAGAGTCCACCAAAAACACTGCTAGAACTGATCAATGAATTCAGTAAATTAGCATGATACAAAATTAATATTGAGTAATTGGTTACATTTCTATATACCAATAATGAACCATCAAAAAGAAAAACTAAGAAAACAATCAAATTTACAAGTGCCTCAAAGAAATTTAACCAAGGAGGTAAAAGATCTTAACTTGAAAAATTATAAAACACTGAAAAAAATTGAAGAAGAAACAAATAAATGAAAGTCTAAACCATGCTGATGGATAGGAAGAATGAATGAACAGCAGTAAAATGCCCTTACTACACAAAGCAATGTATAATTTCCACAAAATTCCTATGATAATAACAATGGCATATTTCTCAGAACTAAAACAAATACTCCAAAAATTTGTATGGAACCACAAAAGACCTCGGATAGCTCAACAATCTGGCAAAACAAGAACAACGCTGGAGGTATCACACTTCCTGATATCAAACTATACTACAAGGGTATAGAAAGCAGAACAGCATTGTCCTGGTTAAAAAAAACAAAACAAAACAGACACATGGATCAATGGAACAGAATAGAGAACCAAAAAATAAACCCATGCCCATACGGGCAATTAACACTTGACAAAGAAGATAAGAATATATGGTGTAAGAATATATGGGGTGAGAATATCACCCCAAGGATATATGGGGTGAGAATATTCAATAAAAATGTTGAGAAAAGTTGAACAGATACATGCAAAAAATGAAACTAGACTTTCTTATACCATATACAAAAATAAACTCAATATAGATAAAAAATATACATAAGACTCCCCTGGCTGGTGTAGCTCAGTGGATTGAGCGCGGGCCTGCGAACCAAAGGATCAAGGTTCGATTCCCAGTCAGGGCACATGCCTGGGTTGTAGTCCAGTTCCCTGCAGGCCAACTCCCAGCAGGGGATGCACAAAAGGCAACCATACATTAATGTTTCTCTCCCTCTTCTTCCTCTCTAAAGATAAATAAATAAATTAAAATAAAAAAAAATATACATAAGACTCAAAATTATATACCGTATTTTTTAGCCTATAAAAAATTTACCTTTTACCACATTTTTTAATTCAAAACATTTTTCCTATTTTCCTTCTCTAAAACCAAGGTGTGTCTTATGGTCCAAAAATAGACAAACCTGGGCTTTAGAGGAGAAAAATCAGAAAAACAATTTGAAGCAAAAAATGTGGTAAAACGTGCATCTTATAGTCTAAAAAAATATGCTAACCCCTAGAAGAAAACAAAGGCAGCAAACTCTGACACTTCT
>NW_028091609.1:0-736 GCF_014824575.4 Sturnira hondurensis
TTTGGGCCACGTCCAGCATGCTCCACGTCCTGTGGAGGGGGTGGGGGGATGCATGCCAGGGAGAGGCGTGACCGCTACAGGGCCAGCCCAGCCGCTGGTGAGCCCTGGAGACCGCAGCTGTTTGTGTTTCGTGCATGGGGACCCTCTCACCTCGCGCCTCACTCACCAGGGCTTGCAGGAGCTCGGTGTATTGCCCCCCTGATTCTTAGTCCCGATGTGGCCAAATCCTGGAGCGCGACCCTGCTGAGTGTTAAAGTCGACTCCAAGGGCACGTGTTCCAGGCCCTGCTCAGCATGTGCCAGCCTGGTGCATCCTTGGGCAAGGTACCTGGCTCTCCTGAGCCTCACGCCCCCTCTCCCAAATGGGCGGCAACGGGATACCTCCCTCGCGGAGCTGGTGTGAGGACAGAACTGGTTGGGCTTTTCCTGAAGAACACAGTGCCTGGGATGGGGGAGGTGCAACAAGCAGAAGAGCCCATAAATCCAGGAGGTGCTTGAAAGAGGAGGGTATTAATAGACGATGTGGGGAAAGCCAGCAGATCAGGAGCCAATGTCAATCAAACAAATTGTTACTTCCAGTTGCCAAGAGGAGGGTGGGGGCTGCCCCACCACAGTGGCCACTGGGTGAAGCAGAGGGAGAGGGGAGTTGCTGAGGGCCAGAATCTGCTTGTGTTGCTGCCCTTCAAGGCCAGGCAGCCCCATGGAATTTGTGCAGACAGAAAAATGTTCACAGAGCT
>NW_028091610.1:0-2335 GCF_014824575.4 Sturnira hondurensis
CCTCGGAGTGTTCTGTCTCTATGGGGAACAGGTGCCTAGCAACCAGGGTGGGCTAGTGGGCTGAGGGAAGTGCAACTGGAGGTCTAGAAACAGCCCCTCCCTGGGCTCTGAAACAAAAAGTGGTGGCATTCTTCAGGCCCTGGGATTCAGGGGAGTGCTGCTGGCACCTGGGGTTCAGTCCGTCCAGGCTCACTGGCTTCGCACAAATCCCAGGGGCTGGGAGCAGGGCTGGGCTGTCCCCTTCTGTGCACAGGATCCAGCCAGGGCTGAGGGTGGGATGGTCCCGTTGGGTCCATTCTCCCGATTTCATGTTTCCTTTTGCCTGGGGGATGTCCACTGCTGCCCCCACAGGAGCCCTCTCTCCTCGCCTGTGGACACCGTGGGGGAGGAGGAGTCCGGGACTCAGGGGGTCCTCATAGCTCATGACTGCAGGACCAGATGCCAACCCACTGTCTTGGGGGAAAGCATTCAGAATCAAGAGCGTGTTACAGTCACTGGCCGGTGGAAGCCCCAACGTCCTGCTCACCTTTCCTTGAAGGGGGTGACTCCACGCCTGGGGTGACATGGTGACCGAGGGTCCTCCCTGAGAGTCCCCCCCACATCCCCATGGCTGCCTGGAAGGGCTGACAGCCTACTGAGTCTTGTTCTCCTGCCTGACTTCCTGTTATCGGTTAAATTGCACCCTCCAAATCTGTATGTTGACGCCACAGTGTGGCCTTAATTGGAGGGGACCCAAGATCTGCATGGGCAGTCCTAATGCAGCAGGACTGGCATCCCAATAGGAGAAATGAGGACAGAGAGATAGGTATGCAGCCGGCAGAGGTCGAGGGGACGCCATTGCCTCGGGATTCCTCCCTGGTTGGTCACGGCTCTCCTCCCCTACTCGCCCTCTGATGGCTGGTTCCCTTTTGCATCTGAGAGATACACTGTCCAGCTGGTCACTGCACCACTGTCAGGGCTGAGGGTCACTCATCAGCAAAGGGTCTCCTGACACTGCTGTCACCGGGAAGGTTTCCCTCCCCCACCTCTATCTCTCCACCATCTGCAAGAGGGTCCACCAGACCCAGTGACCTGCAAGGTCCACCATGCCAGTCCCTGAAGGGCAGGGGATGGGGGCCTCATGGTGACCTTTCTAAGCAGAGGGCCATGGAGNGGTCACTGCACCACTGTCACGGCTGAGGGTCACTCATCAGCACAGGGTCTCCTGACACTGCTGTCACCGGGAAGGTTTCCCTCCCCCACCTCTATCTCTCCACCATCTGCAAGAGGGTCCACCAGACCCAGTGACCTGCAAGGTCCACCATGCCAGTCCCTGAAGGGCAGGGGATGGGGGCCTCATGGTGACCTTTCTAAGCAGAGGGCCATGGAGCCTCACCTGGAGCAGTTCAGCAGGGAGACTCATCCTAGCTCTGGACTGGGGTGCTGGGCTCCTTCCTGGGAGGCTTGGATGGTGGCCCAAAAGCACTGCTTGTGGTTTGGCCCAAATCAAAGAAATCCACAGCCCAGACACTTCAGTGGCGTTGGCGCCTGGTGATTCCAACTGGGATGTGAGCCCCAGCTCTGTGTGTTTTGGCCACGTGAGTGACCGTAACAGTGACGTGCTCACACCACAGCCTCCCTGGGTGGAGAGGAAGGACGTTCAGAGGACCCCCTCGGCCCCCAACCTCCACTCCACCCTAGGGGCAGGGCTGCCAGCCTGGGCACCCACACTCAGCTTCTTAAGAGTGACCCCCTGCTCACATGGGGGTGGGGGTGTCGGGAGGAGATGACTCTGTACTGGTCAGTCCTGGGGCCATTCAGGCCACCACTTGGTCTGGGTCCAGGTCAGATCTTAAAGCCGGGATGGGACCACTACTCACTGGGTCACTCTCCAAGGGTGTGCTGAGCACTGTCGGACTCCAGGTCCGGCAGGTCCTGGGACACGAGATGAGGAGGTGGGATCCTAGACTTGAAGGGGGTGAAGGGGCAGTGTGGATGCAGACATGGACACACACCGGCCAGCATCAGGGGCCAGGTGAGCAGGACACTGACACAGTTATGGAGGAATCAGAGAAGGGCACTGTGGTTGGCTGAGTGGCGCCCCGCCCCCAGTATCTTTACATGCTAATACACAAACATGTGAGTTCCTTGTCCAGGGCAAAGGAACTGTGCAGAAGTGGGTACAATAAGGGTCTTCCCAAGGTCGGTGTGTTAACCTGCAATTTCCAGGTGGGTACATTTCGTCATAAATGTCCCTACAGGGAAAGGGAGATGGGGGGGGTGGCAGAGAAGGAAGAAAGTAGCATGACAAAGGCAGCAGATGGGAGAGGGGACTTGGACGTGGCCACAGGCCAAG
>NW_028091611.1:0-2354 GCF_014824575.4 Sturnira hondurensis
GGATGAGGATGAAGACTTTGAGGGCAGCAGCTGCAGCTCATCTTCCTCAGGGGTCACCTCTGACTCAGACTCCAACTGAGCTTTGTTAATTCCCAAAATGGTGGGACAGACAGCTTCCCTACAAACGTTCTTGGCAGTGGCATTATAATAAAGGGCTCTTCTCCTTCTCCTTCCATTTTCTTCTTTCTATCCTTCTGTCCTGGAAAGAAAATATGCCTTTTTGAAAAATAGGTATCTGTGTAGGACCTTCTGGTTCTCCTATTCCCCAAGTCTACCCCGTATAGAAAAACCTCATGCAATTAAGGCTCTTGGAATAAACAATGAGATGATCGGGCTGTGGACAGCACACAGGGATGGATGGAGTGTTCTGAGATCAGAAGTTTTACTAAACGTTGTTCTTCCTGTCCAAAGCAGTGGGGACATGCTGAGCCAATGGACTTTCTCTGTGGAACTGTCTCTCAGGACTCTAGCACTGGAACTAGGAAGTGGAAGATTTGACTGATTGGAAGTAAGATAGTTGCCTTTAAGAACATTGTTGGTTTTTCTTATCACAGTTGCTATTGTGGACGAAACTACTTGCTAGCTTAATAAATAAAAAATTGGCAAAGCAAACGAACAAAAAAATGTCAACCCCACAGAGCTGCCTCCCTGCTGTCTGATATAAAGATTTGGTCTTCCCCATCCTGCGAGTGGGCAGGGCTTGTGCACCGTGGCATTTCTGTATACACCTACCTCAGAGACAATGAGATTTTTCCCACTGATTCCCCCCCCCAAAAAAAAATTTTAAACTCCCCATTTTCATTTAAATTGGGTGTTCTTTAGAGTCATTCCCCTTTGACTCTTTTGCACCAATTTCCTAGGTCATGTCTGAACTTTTTCTGGTCTCCACCACAACCTTTTCCTAATACTCTATGTGCAAATAAACAACATTTTTACCGTACCCCCAATTTTGATGTATTACCTTACATGTGTGTGTGTGTATAACTATTTTATTACAGTAATCTGTCTGTGAATTCATGTTCTAGTGCCACACTTCTTTAACTGTTTTGTCTAGTGACATATTGAAAGTGTTTAAAGCCAGGCCACCTCATTATACTTTCCTTTTCGAAACCTCCCTGGCTATTTTCATTTTTTGTTCTCAGGGACATTAGCATTCATAATCACTTGTATTTTTTATATACAAAAACAGCAGGGACTTGACAGTTTATCTTCGTCCTTGATGTCTTAGTAAAATCTTTCATTATGTTTTACAAGCCGATGATTACAGTATCAGAAGATAATGACCCTATTTGCCCCTTTTATACTTCTGCCAGTGAATCGTGATTTTAATTCACATGTTTTCAAATTTACTCAGGTGTTCTGTAAGCCTTTCCCTAGTTGCATGGGATACAGAGATGAAAGTAACAGTTCCTGACTTTGTCACCATCACAGTCTGTCAGGGAGGAGGGACCTGCAAGTGTAAGGAGGGACAGGCAGGAAAGTAAAAATACCGGACAAGTGCAGGCTGAAATTCTGGGTTTTCTACTCTAATAAGATAGCACTGGTTAAAATAACCATCTCTTTACTGAATTTATTTCCTCATAATACATCATGAACTGGGAAAATATTACAATCATATAAGATGTAAATGAAGGTTAGATTTAGTGCTTAGAAAATGCCTGGCTCACAGTTGATTCATACACACAAACAAAAAAGGTAAGTTGATTTCTTCATTCCTGCCACCTTTCTCACCTCTCAGGATTCTCCCTCTTCCCCTTCCTTGCTCGCAGCTCCTCTTTCAGCCAAGTGCAGGGATTCACTAGCCTTTCTTGGTGCTATCCTCTCCATGTGCCTGCCTGCTCTATCCAGGAGCTGAGCCAGCTGAGGCCACTTCACAGGGCAAGCACAAGGGGAGAGAGAGACCAAGCCTGCACCACCCAGCCACTCCGTCTGATCTGCATGCCACCTAGGCCTTCTGGTCTGTGCTTGCCTCTCTCTGTGTGTTCCCCCAGGTCTATTGACTTGAGGAGGCTGCTGGCTCCTCACTGAGGACCAGAAGCAAACTCTCTGGAAAAGCATGCAGGGCTGTCAAATATGAGTGCAGGCAGAGCCAGAGGTAGGGCCAGGAGGCTAAATGGCAGCCAGAGAAGTTTGTGGGATTTGAGGGTCCCCTCAGGCCACCTGCCCTTGAGTCAAGTACTGAGCCTCCAAGGATCCCAAAGACACCTCAAGCAGTGAGCAGATGTGGACTTTGTGAGGACACTTGTACCACCTCCCTCCGGAGTGCAGTCTTTGAAGGGGCCCCTAGGGTTCTGTGGCACATGCCAGTCCCCTCTTCACACCCGGTGTTTTGAAAGCTCCTGGAGAACCATTCA
>NW_028091612.1:0-504 GCF_014824575.4 Sturnira hondurensis
GTGTATTTTTAAGAAAAAAAGATTTACTTATTTGTAGCTATACAAATATGGGAAAATTTTAGAACTGTATATGAGAAGATACCTATGTAGGAGAATTGTAATATATTAAAAGGAAATCACTTGCTAGGGCCCTTATGTAACTTAAAACTCTGTATTCATATTTCCCCTTTCACTATTTTTAAGGCATCTAAAAGATCTTGTAAAAATCCGTCAAATGTACCAAAAGTGGTGTATAAAGTCCTTGACAACATGAAGAGGAATCATGTCCTGCCACTTCTGGAAACCTTGTTCAGCAAGTTCATCATGGAGAACTACCCTGACTTAAATGGCATTTGTGAAGGCTTCAGAGATGGTAATTAGGTTTATAGCCTACCTTTCAATGTCCATGGCAAGGTTTCTTTGACAAATATATTTTGAGCGTGAGTCACACATGATGCTGGCCCCAAGGTGACATAGCAATTAAGAATACAGACATCGTGAGCCTTCTCAAAGCTTTTGGTATAG
>NW_028091613.1:0-553 GCF_014824575.4 Sturnira hondurensis
TAATATTAATAAATGTGATTGGCAATGTGCATTGTTACCTAGGATCTCCAATTAATGCATTTGTTTTCACTCCAGTGCTGCTGAGAATATAATGTAATTAATTCGCCTGGGAAATGCTGGAGGCATTGCGCTTGGAGTTGATGGTGCAGCCCTGCAGTGGCTCATGTGCACAGACAGACAGACAGACCCCTGACTCACTCCTGGATTTTGGTCTGATAGACAGTGAAGAGGGGACCAGGCTCTAGTGCCTGAGACACACCCCCACTGTCCCCAGCTGAGGTGACCACAGCAGCTCCTCTCTGCCCTTCCCACCCTGGGGCTTCCACTCCTCACGATCACACATTAGGGTCCCATGGGCCCCTCTGGCCACTCCTGCAGGCCAGTGCTCACACCTGTGCCATGGGTCTCCTGACCACCTGGGAGGTCCCCCGTGAGTGCCGTCCTGGGTGGTTTCACCTTCAAGCCATGATCTGTGCCCGTGAGTTAGGGAAAGGTATGCCTGTGTGGGGAATACCCAGTGACCCACATCAATAAAACCCATGGATCACCCTCC
>NW_028091614.1:0-504 GCF_014824575.4 Sturnira hondurensis
GGGTGCATAGGTTCTTTTGGAGTGGTGTTTCAGGGTTCTTAGGATATACTCCTAACAGTGGAATTGCTGGGTCAAAAGGTACATTCATTTTTAGTTTTCTTAGAAAATTCCATACTGTTTTCCATAGGGGTTGTACCAGTCTGCAATCCCACCAACAGTGAACTAGGGTCCTCTTTTCCCCACAACCTCTCCAGCACTTGTTTGTTTCTTTGTTTATAATAGCCATTCTGACTGGTGTAAAGTTGTATCTCATTGTGGTTTTAATTTGCATCTCTCTGATAGCTAACGATATCGATCATCTTTTCATGTGTCTCTGGATCCTCTGTATGTCCTCCTTGGAGAAATGTCTGTTCAAGTCATTTCCCCATTTTTTAATTGGGTTGCTCGTCTTCTTTGAGTGAAGTCATGTGAGTTCATTATATATTTTGGAGATTAAACCTTTGTCTGAGGTGTCATTGGCAAATATATTTTCCCAAGCTGTTGCTTCTCTTTTTATCTTGATAC
>NW_028091615.1:0-749 GCF_014824575.4 Sturnira hondurensis
ATCGTGTGGTTCGCAGGCCCATGCTCAATCCACTGAGCTACACCAGCCAGGGCGCAAAAATATTTTTTTAAGTTCCCAGATGACTGTAATTTGTAGGCAGAGTTGAGAAGCCAGCTGTGGTTTGGCGTGGGGGCCCCAATGCCCACACATCAATGCTGAACTCCATCTCCTAGGTAGACGACTGGTCACCGACAAGAAATGAGAGTCAGTTTGAGAGAAGCGTTTTAGGAAAAATCCAGGTAGGATGATTCATCCTCGAGTTATGGCTTTACTGCAGTAGCAAAATATCTTTAAATTCATAGGAGATATGAAACTGAGTTAGAAGGACTTATTATTAACACAAAGAATGAATCAAAGGAAAGCCCTGGCTGGTGTAGCTCAGTGTATTGAGCTGCGGGCCTACAAACCAGATGATGGAGGTTTGATTCCCAGTCAGGGCAGAAGCCTGGGTTGCAGGCCAGTTCCCAGCAGGGGACTCACGAGAGGCAACCATACATTGATATTTCTCTCCGTCTCTCCTTCCCTTCCCCTCTAAATATAAATAAATAAAAAATATTTTTAAAAAGAATATGTATCATGTAAATTATATTTTAAAAAAAAGAATGAATCAAAGGAAAAAGCAGGTGTGTGACCTCAAGCAAGTGAATTTAATGGGGAAGTCCCCATTCTAAACTTGGAAGAGTTTTTTTTTTTTTTCCATGATAAACAACTGTCAGGAGCAGTGGGTAAAGTGTCATTCTTTTTCCCAG
>NW_028091616.1:0-538 GCF_014824575.4 Sturnira hondurensis
CCACTCCTGGGTAACAGATCACCAAGAACTCAGCAAGCCATTGTCTTATACTTTCTTTTGGTTAGGAGTTCAGGCATGGGTAAGGGGGTCTTCTGATCAGGGTTGTCCTGAGTTCGAGTTGTCAGTTGTTCAGTTGTCTGTTCTAGAGGCAGCCCTGGAAAAGAATTTGTTTCTGATTCCATTTACATTTTTGAAAGAATTGATTTCCTTGACTGACAATAAATACATGACTGAGAGCGCCAGGCATTTTTTGGCTGTTGGCTGGAGGCCATCTTCAGGTCCTTGAGGCTAGGTGTAGTTCCAAGTCAGGTGCGCTCCATCCTGTCTTCTGATTACATCAAGCTCCCAAAGACAGTCTGTCTCCAGAGAGACACTGTGGTATGTCATAAAACACGGTGATGGGGATAACATCTCATCCCCTTTGCTGTATTCTGCTGGTTTTAATAAAGTCTCATATTGTACCCACATTCAGTGGGTCATAACTACACAAAAGCATACATCTAACGGGGGGGGGGGGTGAATTTGGGCATTACCATAT
>NW_028091617.1:0-1158 GCF_014824575.4 Sturnira hondurensis
GTTCACTGGGGACACCCACAGGGTCCTAGAATGTACACAAACCCGCCCACCCAGGGACCAGCACCAGAAGGTCCCAGTTTGCTTGTGAGAGGCAGGGGAAGTGATTGAAATCTGGCAGAGAGTGGAACAAGCACCACTGATCCCCCTTGGACCCCTGCCCCACATACAGCGTCACAACCCAGCGGGGTGGGTGGCCCTGCCCTGGTGAACACCTAAGCCTCCGCCCCTCATACAAAACAGGTGCCTCAAGACAAAAAAAATAGCCCAAATGAACGAACACATCAAAGCTCCAGAAAAAATGCAACTAAGTGACAAAGAGGCAGCCCACCTATTAGATGCACAGTTCAAAACACTGGTGATCAGGATGCTCACAGAATTGGTTGATTTTAGTCACAAATTACATGAAAAACTGAAGGCTATGCTAAGTGAAATAAAGGAAAATGCACAGGAAACCAATAGTGATGGGAAGGAAACTGGCACTCAAATCAAGGGAGTGGACCAGAAGGAAGAAATAAACATCCCATTAGAAAAGAATGAAGAAACAAGAATTCAAGAAATTCATTCAAGAAAATGAAGAGAGGCTTAGGAACCTCCAGGACATCTTTATATGTTCCAATATCCAATCATATGGGGCACCAGAAGGAGAAGAGGAAGAAGAACAACAAGTGGAAAAGTTATTTGAACAAATAATAAAGGAGAACTTCCCCAGTCTGGCAAAGGAATAAGACTTCCAGGAAGTCCAGGAAGTTCAGAGAGTCTCAAAGAAGTTGGACCCAAGAAGGAACACACCAAGGCACATCATAATTACATTAGCCAAGATGAAAATGAAGGAGAGAATCCTAGAAGCAGCAAGAGATAAGGAGACAGTCACCTACAAAGGAGTTCCCATCAGACTGTCAGCTGATTTCTCAAAAGAGACCTTACAGGCAAGAGGGGCCGGAAAGAAGTATTCCAAGTCATGAAAGGCAGGGACCTACATCTAAGATTGCTCTATCCAGCAAAGCTTTCATTGAGAATGGAGGGACAGATAAAGTGCTTCTCAGATAAGGTCAAGTTCAAGGAGTTCATCACCACCAAGCCCTTATTACATGAAACATTAAAAGGATTTATCTAAGAAAAAGAAGACAAAAAACAAGTATACTAAAATGACAGCAAACT
>NW_028091618.1:0-532 GCF_014824575.4 Sturnira hondurensis
AACCTATCTAACCAGGCTGTTGTTAAAAAGGTCAAAAAAATCAAACCAGGTCGCTGGTTTGATTCCCAGTCAGGGCCCATGCCTGGGTTGTGGGCCAGGTCCCCAGTAGGGGGCACATCAGAGGTGTCCGCACACTGATGCTTCTCTCCCTCTCTTTTTTTCTTCCTTCCCCTCTCTCTAAAAAATAAGTAAACAAAATATTTTTTAAAAACATTAAAAATAATAACAATAAATAAACAGTCTTTAAATAGAAAAGCAGTGTATGAGACTTCAGAAATAGTTACACTACGTATTGAAAACCTTCAGTGGTTCAGGAGATAATTATTGTGTTATTATTGAAGGATTAATCTTGTTTAGCATTATAATCATGAGCCTCACACATTTGGAACTGCACATGTGACAGTGGTCCCATCAGATTATAATGGAGCTAAAATATTCCTATCGCCTAGTGATATCGCACCATCATAGCACCACCCGCTCCTCGCAGGTCTGAAGTGGTGCCGGTGGAAGCACACCTGCCGCGGCGCCTGCC
>NW_028091619.1:0-1313 GCF_014824575.4 Sturnira hondurensis
TGGTTGATAATTTTCTAGTTTTTGGCCCTGGTGTTGTAGGGTGAGAATCCTAACCTAGGGTTTAGACCCCAATCTTCTCCAGGGGATCTAACAAGCTGCTTAATTATCCTCCTGACGATGCTGCCAGGGAGCACCCAGACAGCAATCTTCAGTCTATACCCAACTCCTCATTAGAAAGGTTTTGGCAAAGCTACTGCTGTCTGTTCGACATTGTATTCTTCTCTGTTGCTTTTGCTCAGTTGTTTGTTCCATGTGATTTCTCCAGAATTGAGTTGTAATTCCATATTCGTTCTGGGAGGACATGAGTGTGATATCCATTCAGTCCTCTGACATCTACCTCTCAAAACATGTTTTTAAACTCCCAGTCCCAGATATCTGCAGAGCAGTGAGGTCAACAGTCTTGCAGACTTTCTTCAATGGTGGAGGTTGTTTACCACACCTATGCAGCCTCTCAGGGCTGGTGGAGATGGTGTCATTCACTACCTGTGCAAAATCATTAGTCTAGCAAGGATCACTTAAGTGTGTCTGACTGCCTGAATACGTTTGCTAGGGCTGCCACAACATGGGACCCCAGTGGGTGGTGTACAGAGCAGTCACTTAATTTTTCACAATTCCAGAGGAGAGGAGTTAGAAGTGAGGGTTTCAGCAGGTCTGGTTCCTTCTCAGGGTTTTATTTCAAGCTCCTATATGGTTATTTTCTCACTCTTTGTCACATAGCATCTCCTCTGAGCTTCCAGGTGTCATCCTATCATCTTCTAAGGTCACTGGTCATATTTCATTAAGGCCCATATAACCAAATTAACCTTAACCTTAATAACTTTCTATAGGACATACTCATACAGGCACATTTTGAAGTCCTAGGTTTTCTGAAGTCATGGAAGTTGGATTACAAATTTAAGACCACAATGTTTACCTGTACTATCCTCAGTTGGGAGGACATGCACAAGTAAAATTTTATCAGCCACTGCCAGATTCTAAAATGCAAATCTGGAGCAGTACAGTATTAGCACAACTTTTGTGCTGATGGCTGCTGNCCGTGTACCTAGGCTGGCCCAAGTGTTTCTCATGTGTTTAAGTTTAGAGCCATGCAGGGAAAATGAGGACAGTTATCACTGAACAACAATATATGAAAAAAGGATATATATACAAGGAATATATGTAAAAAAGGGTAATTTACCAATTGGATTTCAACTTTTCCAACACAATCCCAGTGTTCCTTGATTTTCATTTCTCCCAGGTTCCTTTGACTCACCTGTCAGCATTTTCCATCCTGAGTCATAGGCTGATACTTTGGACCTTCCCGAGTCATATGC
>NW_028091620.1:0-1668 GCF_014824575.4 Sturnira hondurensis
ACACTGTTTTTACTTTGTAAGATAAGGGAATATTCTTCAATAGAGGAGAAGATCTCAGCTATTAAAAACTAACTAGAACCAAGAGATCATGATTGGGAATGGATTGTGAAGGTGTTAAGTCAATGGGGTCTGAACATAGGCTGAATGAACTATAGTTTATTAATAATTGGGTCCTTACATAATTTGATAATTCATATCTGTCAAGGACACCTGGAGCTAGCCTTAATAAGCTGGTGAGTTCTTTAAGAATGAAAACAATAACAACAACAAAAGACAAACTTATGTGATAATGAAACTAAGGTGGAAATGCCAGAATTGCCTTGTGGTCAAAAAGCTAAAAGCATAGTAACAAGAGTAAATTTATCACATAAAACTAGAGAACCCAGCTGCTGCCTCTGATCTCCAGGAGGACTCAGAGGATAATCACTTCCCTAAAGCAATGAGGAGGAAACGGTATTTTTGAAAGCCAGTAGGGGCTATCCTCTGCAGGTTGGGAATGATGGTAGAAAGACTGCTGTTCCACCGGATAATAATGTCAGTGGGAAAGATAGGACTGCAAAAGAACAGAGGCCATGTCTCAGCATATAACCACCAGAGACAAGTTAGGCTTAATTGTGGCAATGGTGGCAGGACTGAAATGATACTTGTGGTTTCCAGAGTTCATCCACAATTGATCCACATCAATCCTGGTGATCACTGGGTTGACTTGTCTGTGGTTAACAGACTATGATATTCTTAGGGGCAAAGTAGATGAGCAACCGCTGAGTGTACTTCTTAACTCCTATAATGAAGAAATTTAAAATGTAGGGGGCCAGGAGGCTGATGACATTTGTTACAGTACAAATCACAATCCTTAGCCCAATTTCAACCTGAAACATTTCTCAGTCTCAAGGCCCTTTGATGGAAGGGGAGGCCACAGGTCCTTGAGGAATAAGAATTTCATGTTACATGTATGCAATAATAGTAATTATTCCAATATATCTGAGACTTATGTTCATTCACCAGAGTGACTGTATAATGGAAAAAGAATACTGAAATATTTCAAGGGGTATTGAATATAATTTAAGCTGTCATTGATACTAGAGGCTCCTAGTCAACATAGGGGTTTCAAGTTCACAGTCTATAAAATGTGTCTTTGTACCATATTTTCCATTAAGAAAACAGCTAACTTTATGAAACATTAGAATGTATTCTGAAAGATATAGCAAACACTGGGGCAACAACATCATTGTGTTCTTCAATATGAAACATATCCTGGGGCCCCAAAGCTAATGCATGTTGACTTATCTCATATATGGAATATATGAGTTTGAGAACCAAGGCTTGAAAGTAGAAGGAATCTTTTACCATCATTCTCAATGAGTCACATGCAGAATTTCTGCCTTCCTCTCCTTATAAATGTAGGCTCAACTTGACTAAAGGCCCTGGTCCCAGGGGACACAGTAAGCTAAAACTCTGGCCACTACCTAGTTACACTGATATCCTTATGCCAGGAGACCAGAGGACAAAGTCACTATATTGGCAGGATGAATTGGTCATTCTATTACATAATATATAAAGCATAGAAAAAACAATGGAATTCATGGGACTGGTGTTATCATGCTTAGCAACAGCTGTAAGTGAGGCTTAAATCCCACCAGGCAACTAGCTGAGGCCAGCAAAACTGCT
>NW_028091621.1:0-523 GCF_014824575.4 Sturnira hondurensis
TGCAAATGGCAGTATTTCATCTTTTCTACTGGCTGAGTAGTATTGCATAGTGTATATGTACCACATCTTCCTTATCCAATCCTCTGTCGAAGGACACTTTGGATATTTCCTTGTCTTGGCCACTGTGAATAATGCTGCAATGAACATAGGAATGCACATATCTTTGCAAATAAATGTTTTCCAAATTTTGGGGTAGATACCCAGAAGAGGGGTGGCTGGGCCACATGGTAACTCTATTCTTAAATTTTTGAGGAGCCTTCATCCTGTGTTTCATAGTAGCTGTGCCGGTTTACACTCACTGTGGAGGGGAGTGGGGCGGGATTCCACACTTTTAAGTGTGGCTTGCAGGTACGGACTTCCTCCCGAAGAGTACAGCAGCATGTAAGTGAGGGAAAAAGAATTGCTTTACGAGGGAGAAAGCTGACAATGGCTACCTCAGCCAGGTGACTAAAGATAATGTCCCCTTGATACGGTGTGATGTGATTGCCACTGCACCTCTGTGGTCTTTCTCCTAAAATCTGTA
>NW_028091622.1:0-722 GCF_014824575.4 Sturnira hondurensis
TAAAATATCTAAAAAAAGTTCAACTCAGAAATACAAGAAAAGTACAGTTACATAATTTTAATTTTGATTTTCTATTTAAAAACTCTTGTCTCAGAAAGTATCCAGCCATGTAATATGAAATATAGAGACATTTATTGAAGAAAATACAAGATACATTGTACCTAGAGCAATGACACCTCAGTCTCCTTCAAAGCAGGCACCTTGGGACCTCACACAGTTCTTTCAGTCTCCATCAGCTGCCCGGTAGTATTTTTTTGAATCTCATTGATGGTCTGAAATCTCTTCCCTTTCAAAGGTAATTGTAGTTTTGAGAAAAGCCAGAAGTTGCAAGGCATCAAGTCTTGGCTATAGGTTGAGTGACCTGGGTAATTTGATGTGTCGTAAAAAAACTCAGGACAGGACGTGATGCCTAAGTGGGCATGTTGTCATGGTGAACTGCCAATCACCAGTTGCCCATAGCTATGCCTATTTTGTCCTATTGCGTCTCTCAGCCAATGAAGAACATTGAGGTAGTGCTCCTTATTCATTGTTTGGCCTAGAGGGGTGTACTCGTGATGGACGTCACCTTCCTAATGAGAAAACATAGTTAACATGGTCCTGATCCGTCTGCAGCTTTGCCGCGCCTTTTCAGGCGTGGAGAACCAACTTCCATTGTGACAACTGGGCCGTTGTTTCCAGATCATAGCCGTAAACCCACCATTCATTTCCAGTTCTGACCTTCT
>NW_028091623.1:0-557 GCF_014824575.4 Sturnira hondurensis
AAGACACAGCCAAAGAACAGAAAACTGAATTATACGGAAGTCCAACAACAACTCACCTTTCAACCGGGACGGTAAGAGGGGCGGTGCCAGCAGTGGAGCAGGGTCGGGCAGAAAAGATCCCCCGACCTAGGCGCGCAAGTGGCCAAGACCCAGTCGGGGTGTGGGGCAGACTGACCGCGGTCGCACATTTGCACACAGTGAGACGGACCACGCAGGCCCCAGGGGGCGAACCCAGTGGTGGAGGGCTGATGGCGGTGGCACGCTCACGTGCAGTGGGACTAAATGCGCGGGCCCCGGTGACGGTGGCAGCTGCACCACCTGTGGCATCGGCGGCAGACGGACCCCATAGCTCCTCTTTGACCCCGCCCCCACATACAGCGTCACAACCCAGAGACTGAGTTGCCCTACTCTGGTGAACACCTAGGGCTCCGATCCTGCTATGTAACAGGCACGAACAGCCCAAAAGATGGAGCAAGAAGAACTCAAAGTCCCAGAGCCAATAACCCTAAGCAACCAAGAGATTGCCAGCCTCTCAGATGCACAGTTCAAAACACTGG
>NW_028091624.1:0-573 GCF_014824575.4 Sturnira hondurensis
TCCCCACTACCTGGGAAAGTGGGCCTCTGAAACTGTGCTTTCATCCCAAGGCAAGAAGGAGGGAAAGGGCCATCTAACCAACTCAGGTTTGCTGATCACGGCTCTTTGGTCTCAGGACACCTTGCCTCTGGCCACACACGAGCTCACCTCCCTGGCTCTCACCTCCCCTGGGCTTGTCACCCTGGCCTTTGGCCACCCTTACTGACTGCATGGCCAGGAGAACCCAGTTTCTGGGAGTTTCTCCCTCAACAGTAGGATAATCTGAAATTAAAACTTTCTAACTAAGAGCAGTATGTTTTCCCTAACAAAAGTTGTTCTTAACCTTAGCTGAGCCAGTCTGTTGTCTTTTTGCATCTAACATAACATACTTTGAGAAAGTCAGATTTCCTTTTTCCAGACCCCTCTAAGTGAAACCGGAAAAGACACCAGCATTAGGGCTGCCTCTCACTGCCAAATCTAATAAGCAATGACAGCGATCGAATATTTCTAGGCGCTTTACTCAGATTGAGGCAGGAGACAGCACAGGAAGAAAGCTGGGACTGCAATACTGTCACTGGCCAGCATTTAGCCAGG
>NW_028091625.1:0-543 GCF_014824575.4 Sturnira hondurensis
ATTGCTTATTTTCATTTTGTTTAGTTTTTTTTGTAGAGTTCCATTCTTTCTTTCTTTTTTTTTTTCATTTGGGAGATATTTTCTTGTCTCTGCATTTGGGCTACTTTCTTGTGTGTGTTTCCAATGCATTAGGTAGGGCTCACATGTGCCTCTCAAACTCTTTTCCTGAAGCCAGAAAATTCAGCTCATCCACACTTGGCCTTGTTGCTTTTCGAGTTGCTACCCCAGCTCTGGAGCTCAGAGTGAGTGAGTCTGTCAGTGAGTAAGTCATTTAGGAGGAAAGCCTAGGACTCCAGCAGCCCTCCATGTCACTCAGCTATAATCCCTGCTGATTTCCTCAGCCAGAAGTGATGGGGCTTCTCTTCTGAGCACTGGAACCCTGGACTAGGGGTGTCTGATGTGAGGCTGGGTCTACTCACTCCTCGAGGGGGCCCACCACAGAAAAGGATATCACTTTTAATATTTAACCACTAACCATTTTCTCTCTCATGCTAATAGTCTTAAAGTGGCTTCTTCTGTATATCCTTAGTTATAAGACCTCTG
>NW_028091626.1:0-8763 GCF_014824575.4 Sturnira hondurensis
ATAAGTTTTACCTTAAGTGAAAGTAGTTGGTTCCCTACGTGGGTTTTTTTGCACAGGAGTTCGGGTACAACCTACTAGTCATTGTCACGGAGTAAGGATCAAACAGTAGATAGCATCCAAAGAGCTATTAGGGCTTCTTCTGAGTCAGGGTCTATCAGCTAAAAGGCTACAACACTTTGGGAAAACAAACTCATTTCCTGCTTAGGCCTTTATCATTTAACTAAGAGCATTGTTAGCAAAGCAGGCTTCACAGGATTTTACACGTCCTTTCTCAGGCCTGATCACCCGGGGAGCCTGCCATTCCCAGCACAGGGCTGCACTGCCCTCTGCCATTGTTTCAGACTTAAGTCAGGCAGAGGAGGCAGACAGCCAAGGAATTCTCGGAGACTTCTCCCAGACAGACTGAGGACTCAGGCTTCGTCAAAGTCGGGGGGTGAGGGGCCATCACCCCCTTTGTCTGTAGCTCCCCAAGTCCTTCTTTGGGGCCTCCACGTGATCATGCCTGTCTTAGGTGGTTCCCCCCTTGGGGAATCTCACCGGTCATTGGCTAACTGGTCAATCCCTGGGGGCCAGTTATGGGTGAAGGAGCAGAAACTGTGCACCTGCCAGGAGATAAGCTTTGTCTCCTCAGTGGCTTATGGGTCGAAGGTCGCTCCCTCAGCCTTAGCCATGGGGGCTTTCAGCTCCTGAAACCAGGCAGGGAGGCTCCCAGGATCTCCCCCCTTTTTTGTTTTTTAAATCAACTGTAGCTGTTGGGCCTGTGAAACCTACTGTTTCCTATTTCTGAGGAATACTCTCTGTCCGTTGATCTCCATGCCGGGCTGTGTGGACTGCTTGTATGGAAGCGGTGCTGGGGGCTGCTGCTGCTCCAATGCCGGTCATAGGAGCAGTGACACCAGTTATTAAAGCCCCAAGAAACCTTGTCTGACGAGAAAGTGCACTGCTCATTTCCTGAATAGCGTGCAGACCCGGACTGTCTCACCAAGGCGTGTCTAGGTTCACGGGAAGCATGATACATGGTGGCTGCTGGGCAATTATAACTACCTCTGTCTGGCTTCTTTGAGAAATGCAGTTAGTTCANCGGGGCTGTGTGGACCGCTTGTATGGAAGCGGTGCTGGGGGCTGCTGCTGCTCCAATGCCAGTCATAGGAGCAGTGACACCAGTTATTAAAGCCCCAAGAAACCTTGTCTGACGAGAAAGTGCACTGCTCATTTCCTGAATAGCGTGCAGACCCGGACTGTCTCACCAAGGCATGTCTAGGTTCACGGGAAGCATGATATATGGTGTCTGCTGGGCAATTACAACGACCTCTGTCTGGCTTCTTTGAGAAATGCAGTTAGTTCATATGCAGTCTTTGCCAGAGACAGAGTAGATAAGAGTTTCCCTACCTTCTCTAGTGATGTCTAGCGCACTTTTGGGCCCTTTTATTAAAATGGCGTATGGAGCTTGTACACAAGCCTGAATAAAATAAACTTCTGGGGCAGTGGTAGTTTTATTAGGGCGTCTTATGCGCACAGCATCTGTGGCGGCAACTTAACTGCCATAATTTAGATGGGATATGCTGTTCATCGTCAACCGTCCTGGTCAAGATACCATCGATCCATCCCGCTGAACACCATTGTCCTCTAGAAGAATTTGGAGGAACTGCTGCAGAGACACCAGAAGAAAAGATGCTGAAGGGATAACAAGCGATTTGCCCAAAGCCAGAGTGGGCCTCGTTACAGACCGATGGACGACTGGCTGGGAAGGCTGCTGAGCCTGGTGTAGGGTTCCTTTCGGAGACACACAAGGAGTCCACGGAGGGTGCCCTGTGGCCTGTGGCCCTGTCTCCAGAGATCCCCACAGCCCACCTGGAGGACCGCAGGGGGAACAGGAGCAGGAGGGGACTCTCGTGAAATATTATATAAAAGGTGAAACTCATCATCCTCTATAGCCATAAAGGTTATAGACCCCATTTCGCACAGGCTTTGATGGTCTTCGCGTCTCTCCGTGGCCGGAGGAGAGTCAGTGAGCCCGGTTCTCAGATGAGAATTTAAACACCCAGGAGGGGGAGGGTCACCCATAAAGGAAAAGCAAACAGGTGGCGCGTCGGAAATTCCTGAGAAAGTGAAACGGTCGTTAGTTGGCAGGGTAATGGGAGAACTGGACTCTCCTCCCAGCAGTTTGGGGTTCTTTATAAAGACGGGGGTGTTTTCAGTGGCCCACCTCGCCCATGGAAGGATGGCGGGTTCAGGGATAAACGCCCATTGCATTGTTTTCTACAGCGGAAGTCAAAGACAGCTGCACGTGAGCACAGCGGACGTGGCAACACATTCAGGGGAAGTGTTTTGGCTGCGTGCTGCCGAAGGGCAGTCCTTTCCTCTTCCTCAGTGAGGGCCTGGATCGGGCCCCAGGTGGGAGGCCTGGCGGTGCGGGGCTTGGGCTGGGCGGCGGCAGGCTCAGGTTGCAGAGCGGTGGCCCCCGCTGGTTCGCCCCGGGGGTGCTTGGAACAGGAGCCGCGGCGCCCCTGGGGGAGTGACGGGCGTTTCTGCGCGTGCGTGCTCCCTGGCGGTGGGCGGGGCGGAGTCGGACGGCGGCGGTGGTCTGGAGGGTCGGGTCAGACCACCCGGCATCCAAACGGGAGAGTCCGCGTCCTGCGGGGAAACACGGGCATGTCCTCTTCCCCAGGTCAGAACCACCTCAGGACCCTTCCATGGCCCGGTAAGCAGGTCCTTCCATTTCCCTAAAGGCTTAGGGTTATTATTCTCCGGATTCCAAAGTTTTTGGAAGTTTGTACTTCCCTCGGGGCCGGCATTGAGGCAATGAAGAACAAAAAGAGCACGATGTAAAATACGATGCGGGGAGCAGTACTTACACTCTCCTTCCTGCAGTTTTCGTATTTGGATTTTTAAAGTCGGATGCGCTCTTTCCACGGTAGCTCGCCCTTGGGGGTTGTAGGGAACGCCAGTGCCATGTACTATATTGAAGTAATGCAGAAGTGTCTGAAGGCTTTACCAGTATAAGCAGGGGCACTGTCTGTTTTCAAAGCCTTGGGCATCCCCAGGTAAGAAAATGTCTGAAAAAGATGCTGTACTACATCTTTGTAAGCTTCTCAGGTCCTTGCAACTGGAAGCAACAGTAGCCTGTGAGTAGGTCTCAACACACACATGCACACCGCAGAGTTTACTAAAAGATGGAACATGAGTACATCCATCTGTCAGAGATCATTGGGTCTGAGTCTTCGAGGGTTAACTCCCGGGGACGTCATAGGAAGGGCTGGCAGTCAAGGCGTTCTTTAATAATGTGCTTAGCTTGGGAATGATAAAGAAACAGTCTGTTAACTTCTATTACCCTTTTTGGTTTCGCTTCGGGGTTTTGATTTTTGCTCTTCCGGAGGGGCCCCTTTAAGCCCTTAACCTTTGGCTTTCTGGTTTTGCAATAGGTAGGGAGCAGTTGGCTGAAAAATAGCCTCAGTTTTTAAAAGTGCCATTTTTTCCTCAACTTGGAAAGACAGGCCCTCTGCTGTTTTGGCAAGCTGCAGTGAGTTGGAGCAGCAAGTTAACTGTCTGGTGGTTTTTAGGACTTGGTAGTTCTTCGGTTTTGAGCTTGCAAGGAAAATGGGGAGTATGAAGGGCGTTGTGCTCAAACACGTTTTCTACAAAAGCGTTATGTGCCAAGGGCCTTTGGGGACTCTATTGAGTAACGGTTCCCTCCGGGAGAATAGCCAGCTCTTCCCCAAGGAAATGATCAGCGTGTACAGGTACCGAGTTCAAAAATGGTGCTTTGTCTTCCGTGGAGATGGGTGAGTTCACTCTTATATTTTATTTTTACAGTGAAAGGTCACGGCTCCAGCATAAACAAGGAGGATTCTTAATATTTCTTTAACACATCACACCTCCTATCCCACGTATAGCATGCTTCAGATTGACAGATTTGTGAATACAAATTCACAACTTTTAGAAAGAGTTTTCTCTCTACTGGCAAATACATTGGCCTTTTTAAAAATTAATCAATTACAATTTTTTGAGTAGAATCTTTATGATGTAACGATATTAGAGATCTCATTCTATTTATTGAGACATTTTGAGACTGAGATGTTATTTTTAAAATAGAAACAAACATAAAATTCAAGCAAACTAATATTTTCAAATTAAACCCTCTAAAGGGGGGAGTGAGGGACTAGTCTCTATCTCACACTACCTGGTGCTGTTTCAGTTTCTGCCCAACTTTTCCTAAATAACGAAGTCTAAAGATCCCTTATCAGGAAGATATTTAGCAGCTTTAAAAACCTGCCAAATTAGCATAAAATATTGCTCTTGTTCTTTAGCGAGCCCGTACTTGTTGTTAAAAAGTTTCCATTTTTACTTCCGACTTCTGCCATTTCAGACTCTGCAGCCCGTAGTAAACCCTAGCTAATTAGCTATTGGGGAGTATAGTGTCAGAAATGTACCGTTGATGAAAACCGTCAGGGAGGGTCGAACCGCAGGATCTCCGTGTCGTCCACGTAGCCCACGGCGACGTACGGTTCTTCCTGGGGCCCGGTTCGTACACGGCGGTGTGCAAATAACTCAAGCTGTGGGGGCCTGGGGGCGGGGAGGACGTGCGTCTCGGGGTCGCTGTGGGGCCTGTAGGGGCAGGGGGCCGCGGAGCTGGGGGTGGGGCGCGGAGAAGGAAACCGGGGGTTGGGGGACGAGGGCGGGGGGCGGGGCGGGGCCGAGGCTGGAGCGCGGGAGTTGGGGTCTGGGGTGGGGGGGTGGCTGGGTTACCGCCGTCCCGGGTCCCGCGCCCCCTGCCGGGTCCGCTCGCTCCCGCCCCGCAGAGGCCGTGCCCTCCTGACCCCGCACTCACCGCGGGTCTCGGCCAGGGTCATGGCTCCAGAGAGCAGCAGGAGCATGATCTGCACCATCACCAGCAATCGGGAGTCAGGGGAGACTGAGTTCCCATTCTCAGGGAGGCCTTAGAGAGGAGGAGCCACCCTGCCAATCACCGAGCAGAATTCGGGGTCCCCCCCCCCAGAAGTCAGATTGGTTCTCTCACAGGGAGAACTCCCCACCTCTTTCCTGGTGGAGGGCCAGCTCTGCTTCCTGTTTGCGGCTTAAAGTGGACGGGGTTGAGGACCCACGTTTAACTAGTTACGCTCCTCATTCCGCTGACTCTGTACTGACCGCTCATCACACTCCACACGTCTCCGACCCTTGTTGGGCTTCTTAGGAAGCGTCCTGCTCTCTGCACCCGGTATCGCGGTAACTCGGTGTGACTGCCTTAACCCTGCACCTGTTACCCCCGTTACAGCATGAAGACGGTTGTGTTGTGCTGACTGACCTCCTCCGGGTTCCCAGGAGTGATGTACGGGAATCTCCTCCTGATGCTGCTGCTTCAATTTGGTTCCAGAGGGACCATATCTGAAGGATGAGCGCCTATCTGTCCCTTTGCCACACATGTGCTCTGTGAGGCCCGGCATTCGGCCTGTGCTCGTTCACCGATGCACGGGTGTATACCGCACTGCACAGATCTGCCTTTCTTAATTTTCATCCTCACCTGAGGGTTGTTGTTACGGGTGTTCCAGAGAGAGGAAGGCAGAGAGAGAGAGAGAGAGAGAGAGGGAGAGAGAGAGAGAGAGAGAGAGAGAAAGAGAGACAGAGACAGAGAGACAGAAAGAAAGAAAGATCAATGGGTTCCCTGAGGTACCACCCTGAGCAGAAATTGCACCTGCGAGCCAGGTGTGTGCCCTTCACGGAGATCTAATCCGTAACCTTGTGGTGCATGGAGCGACACTCCAACCGAGTTCCTGGACCAGGCCGTGTTTGTTCTACAACTCAGGGTAAGATGTCCCACCAGCAAGAAGATTACAATTCCCGAAAGGGTCAGAAGAGAGCATTTTTATTAACGACAAAGTATATTTTAATAAAGTCACATACATTATTTTTAGACATAATAGTGTTGAACTCATAACAGACTATACTACAGCATAAGCTTAACATTTACATTCACGATGAAACCTAGAGGTTGGTAAGACTCACTCTATTGTAATTAGTTTGTATTGTGGTTTGCACCCAGTGTCGTAATATCCGCATATGTTGGTATTGCAGTTGCAAAAGTGGTGAGTCATCTACCCAGTCCTCAGGAAACACTGGTTGAGTGACCCCTCACTGTAGGACACCTCCCTGCTCTGGTGACAGTGTCTTTACTGATGTGTCCCCAGCCCCCTGCTGGGTGGTGGCAGCCACAGCTCGCCCTGCACTCACGCTGCCATCGATGCCCCCGCACTGCCCCACGGTGCTGCCCCCTAAATCTGCAGGGGCCTCTGCCCTGTGCATCCCCAAGTTTGCACTGGGGCCCCCACTGGAGTGAAGGGCGGGGGAGATGGCGGCCGAGCAGAGCAGAATCGCAGCAGGAACGAATCTGAGAGGAGACCTCACAGGCCCCTGCTCTCTGCTGCTTCCAGGACCTGGTTCCTCTGAGGAGGGTGGGAAAAGGCGGGAGAAGGATCAGGCCCAGGGAGGCAAGAGCCGGGTGAGTCTGACACTTCACCTCTGGACACCATGGATTTCTGAGTCAGGGGCCGCCCTAGCCATGTGGGGACCACGACAGGCAAAGTGACTCCTGTGGCTGTGAGATGGGGACACTCAGAGGAGGATGAGATCTACTCAGCTATAGGAAAACACAGAATACCGCCTTCTGGAACAGAGTGGATGGGCCAAGGGAATGTCATACTCAGTAACTTGGTCAGAAAAAGCTAAGAACTATACGATGTCGGTCATGTGTGGGACATAAAGCTGAAACTCAGGGACACAGACAGCAGTGTGGTGGTTCCCAGAGGGAAGGGGGTTGGGGCAGGAGGGGCCTCCTACCCGGTGAGGGAAGATGCTTTGACTTTAGGTGGTGGGCACACAGTGCAACGTACAGACCCTGTGTTGGAGAAATGGGCACCTGAAACCTACAGGAACCTCTTAACCAGTGCACCCCAATACACTTATTAAAAAGGCACACACCCCCACCACTTAATATAAATACCCCAATAACTTTATTTTTAAATATTCAGAAAAAGTGCAAAATCTACAAAAATAACCCAAAAGATAGGGGCTGCGGGACTGAGCCCAGGCCTGAGCCCAGGCTGACTAGGCCAAAGGAAGCCCTCACTGAGCGCAGTCCTGGAGCCACCACAAGGTGGCACTCAAGGCCCTGGGATCCCAGGTCCTGGTGGGACAGGGTTCTCCTGAAGTTTCCAGGACAAAGGAGTGACAAAGATGACCCAGACGAGGAGTGACCAGGATGACGGGGCCTCACCCCAACTCTGTGAGGATGGAATAGTCCCCAGGGGAGAGGACACAGGTCCCTGTGGGGAGGGTGGCTTGGTGACCAGCTCCTGTCATAATATTGATGAAAATGCAAACACATTCTGATGTCAGTTGCAGAAACAGGCGGCAGGAACCTTCAAGTCCCAAGGGGAGGCTGCAGTGACTGTTTTAGCACCAGGTCCCATAGAAAGCAGCTGTCACCCTGGAAAGAAAGTTGTCATGAACAAACTCCGGTCAGTCTCAGAAGTGTCACATTCCCCCACATCCCACTGCAGGCTCAGATTGTCCCCCTCTGAGAATCCCCAAAACACAGCTGTGTCCCTCGGTCCCAATGCCCCCCACTTCCTGTCCATAGGGTCTCACCATTGAGAACTCTGAGAGGCACATCAGAGTCCTGGGAACAGTCACTGTCTGGGGAAGACACAACAGCAGAGTTACGGGGTGGGGGAGCCCCCCTCACAGACTCCAGCCCACACTCTCCCAAGGGTCCCAGATGTCACCTCCCCAACACCCAGACTTACAGGCAGCCTGAGAGTAGGTCTTCTTGTCTCTGCCTGTGGGAAGAAAACGTTCTGTGAGAAGTTAGGGGGAGGTTGGGTCCTGTGACCCTAAAGGAGCCCCATACTCCTGAAGCACAGGGAAGGTTCCAGAACTGTGACTGATCACCCAGGGTAGGATCAAGAAATATGGGGAAGTACTAGTGTGGGGATGGGACCAATGCATGTTTGAATGTCTGTCCTTAGGAAGAAGTTCCCACTCTGACCTGTGACAGCTGGGAATCAGTCCCCATCGCAAGAATCATCAGATGATAAGTCTGTCCCTCACTTTCCCACGGCCTCACTAAAGAGTCAGTGTTAGGCCCCAGATGGACAAGTACCCATGTGGGGACAGATGCCCATTAACCAGGCAGAGCACACTTCCACCTGGGCTTGACCCCCAGGGGGACAGGGAACCCAGCCCCACCCCTTGCCCACCTGAGCACTTCCTCCTCCACATCACAGCTCCAGCAGCCACAGCTCCAAGGACACCCAGGGCAGCAGTGATGACCACGATGTCCACGATGGTGATGGTGGTCTGAGGAGGGGGTTCTGTGAGGGGAAAGTGAGAAGTCAGCCTCAGGCCTGAGTCCTGACCCTGCTCAGGGACACCCTGAGGAGAGGCTCTGTGCCCACGCCCCCTCCTCACCCCATCTCAGGGTCAGGGGCTCAGGCAGCCCCTGGTGCTGCACATGGCACGTGTATCTCTGCTCCTCTCCAGGGAGCACGGCCACAGCAGCCCACTTCTGGAAGGTTCCATCCCCTGCAGGCCTGGTCTCCACAAGCTCCATGTCCTGGGTCAGGTCCTCCCCATCACGCTGCCAGGTCAGGGTGATGTCAGCAGGGTAGAAGCCCAGGGCCCAGCACTTCAGGGTGACCTCATGGTCAGAGATGGGGTGGTGGGTCACGTGTGTCTTTGGAGGGTCTGAGGGGAGGGTGAGAAAATTCA
>NW_028091626.1:14062-28919 GCF_014824575.4 Sturnira hondurensis
GAACCTCCTATGTGCACTTGAAACAAATGTGTTTTTCCGTGGCTGAGAGAATCGGCACACACACACATCTATCTCCTGTGGTTGAGAGAGAGAAACATCCTCTGGTTGCCTTCCTTCTGCTCCTCAGGCACCTGCCCCGACTGGGAATGGAACCTGTGATATTTTGGTGCCTGGTTGGACACTGTAATCAGCTGAGCCACCCGGCCAGGTCACATCTCTGTCTGACCTGTTAATATAGGTCTGGATTCCAATGGCAGAGAAAATCACTCAGTCCGTAGGCTCACACCCGTATTTCCATTTTGTCTACAACTTTAATGAGACATGCAGTTGATCTTTTAGAAAATAAAAAGCAAAACATTGAGCAATTACTGTGAACGCTCAGAACACATTTATTGGACAATTATACAAGGAGGCCCCCCCAAACATCCATAACAGTACTTAATGTGGGAAGTGAGAAATTCTCCCTAATTTGAGTTTGGAACTCCCAAACTGTCCCATGGTTTTCAGGACACTGGGTCACCAGCTCAGGAGCTGGTATCCATGGCTGTGGGCACTCAGGGCGCGTCTGTGAATGTTCTGAACTCAGGGCCCTGTGGCCTTGCCCAGCTCACTGTCCACGCTGGGACCCCACCCGGGACACAGTGTCATGAAGTTCTGGCCGTCCTTCTCGGGAACTCCAGGACCAAAGAACGGACGCAGGGGCTCTGTCACAGAAATTGGGGGGAAGGTAAAAATGTGGGAGCCATCGCCCACGTGATAAAAGGAAATGGTCCCCATTTCACAGTCCAGGAAATCACCGACACGGTGTAAGCAGGGACTGACCATCAGCTCTGTCAGTGGCCTGGTGCCGGCCAGGAAGGTGTCCTTCTCCCTGCAGCTCACGGTCCAGAAGCCACAGTCTGAAGAGAGGACGACCGTGTCGTGCCGAGAAACAGAGTCCTTGCAGAGGCAAAGGACATAGTTCTGTTTGAAATTTATTCATTTATTTAACAAAAGTTATTTTTAAACAAGTATGAATAAATATTGTCATGTAATCATTGTAGATTAGATCCTGAATATTATTTCTGGTCATGTCCTGGGAAATGAATATCAAAAATGAGAAAATTTTTATTGTCAGTTGTCAATGGTAAACTCTGATCCTTTTGAATGTTGGTGACTGATTGGCCTATAAATGTTGGGAATCAGTGGACTGTGGATTGTGTAGCATCACCTGAGAATCAACTGGCCTCATCCTACCTAGTTTTTTGAAATTGTTTATTTTTAACTACTTTTATTGTTGTCATTATCACTGATGTCCCATGGCCCCCCTTTTGCCCACTTTGTCCCTGCCCTCAACTCCCTGCCCTCTGGGCGTCAGCCCACAGTAGTCAGAGTCTCTGTGCTAATCCCTTCCCCTCCTCCCCTCCCCTCCCCTCCTCCCTCTCCCAGCTGTCAGTCTGTTCCCTGTGTCCTCGCCTCTGTCCATTTCAGGGGTGTCAAACACATTTTCACTGGGGACCACATCCGCCTCCTGGTTCCTGTCAAAGGGTCGAATGTGATTTTAGGACTGTATAGATGTAACTACTCCTTAACTAGGGAAAAGGAGCTGGGAGGAATAAAACAAGCTGGAGGGCCTGATTTTGCCCGAGGGCCTTGTGTTTGTGGCTTGTGGTCTATCTTGTTTTTTGGATTCCACAGATAAATGAGATCAGATTGCGCTTGTGGCCTTTGACGGGCCCTTTAAATCTCTTGCCTCCTGAGTGGTGTGGCTCCGTTGGTTGGGCGTCATCCCACAAAGCAAAAGGATGCCCGGGTTGGATTCCTGGTCACAGACAGAGGCAACTGATTGCTGTGTCTCTCTCACATGGATGTTTCTCTCCTTTTCTTCCTCCCTCCCCCTCTCTCTGAAAATTAAAACCAAAATCATAAATGACCCCTCTTTTGTTATGTACATATTATTTTGAGAATGTTATGTTTATTTTATTTTATTAATTTTTCAATTTATTTCATTGATTATGCTATTAGAGTTGTCCCATTTTGTCTCCCCTTTATTCCGCTCCATGCTGTACCTGCCCCACCATCGTTCCCCTGCCTTAGTTCACGTCCATGGGTCATACGTAGTAGTTCTTTGGCTTCTCCATTTCATATTCTGTTACTAACCTCCCCCTGTCTATTTTGTACCTACTATTTATGCTTTTTATTCCCTGTGCCTTTTCCCCCACTCTCCCCGCACCTCCTCCCCACCCATAACCCTCCATGTGATTTCCATTTCTGTGATTCTGTTCCTGTTCTAGTTGTTTGCTTCTTTTTGTTTTGTTTTTGTTTTTAGGTTCATTCGTTGTTAATTGTGAATTTGTTATTGTCTTACTGTTGATATTTTTGATCATCTTCTTTTTCTTCAATAAGACCCTTTAACATTTCATAGACTAAGGGCTGGGTGATGAGAAACTCCTTGAACTTGACCTTATCTGGGAAGCAGTTTTTCTGCCCTTCCATTCAAATGAAAGCTTTGCTGGGTAGAGCAATCTTGGATTTAGGTCCCTGCCTCTTCTGACCTCGAATAGTTATTTCCAACCCCTTCTTGCCTGGAAGGTTTTTTTTGTTTTTTTTTTTTAGAAATCAGCTGATAGTCTTATGGGAACTTTTTTGCAGTCAGGTGTCTCCTTTTCTCTTGTGGTTTTTAAGGTGCTCTCCTAATCCTTCATGTTGGGTAATGTAAGTGTGATGCACCTTGGTGTGTTCTCCTCTGGATCCTGTATCTTTCGGTCTAGCTTCTTTGAGACTCTGAGCTTCCTGGTCTTCCTGAAAGTCTGTTTTCTCTGCCAGATGAGGGAAGTTCTCCTTCATTGTGTTTTCCAATACGTTTTCAGTTTCTTGCTCTTCCTCTTCTCCTTCTGGCACCCTTATTAGTTGGATGGGGGGATGGTTAAAGTTGTCCTGGAGATTCCTAAGCTTCTCCTCGTATTTTGAATTCTTGTTTCTTCATTCTGGTTCGTGGTTGAAAGTTTATGTCTTTCTTCTACTGCAAATGATGGATTTCATTCCCTATTGTCTTCCCTTCATGGTTGGTTCCCTGTACACCTTCCTTTATTTCACTTTAAATAACCTTCACTTCTCCTCTGTGTTGCAACCATACACCACCATTTCTGTGAGCATCCTGATGACCAGGGCTTTGAAGTGTGCATCTGAGAGGCTGGCTCTCTCTTCATTGACTAGTTCGATTTTTGGAGCTTTGATCTTTTACTTCCTTTGGGCCATACATTTTCATCTGGGCTCGCCTGTTACACAGTCAAGGGTGGAGCCTTGGCTATTTACGAGGGTGGGGAACCCAAGTCACTGTGTTGTGGCTCTGTATGTGGGGGAGGGGTCCAAGAGGGAACAGTGGGGTTTGCTCAGCTCTGGCCCCACATTTAGTCACTTCCCCTGCTTCCCATAAGCAAATTGGGCCTTTCTGGTGCTGATGACCAGGTGGGTGGGTTTGTGTACACCCTGGGACCCCGTAGGTCTCCCCCACAAACTCTCCTGTGGAGCTGGGAGTTTCTCCCACCACTACCACAACCCTCACAGGATGTTAGAGTTAGAGGTTTGAGGCTTCATTTCCCCACCCTGGAGTCCTGGGTTGCGCAGTCTGTCTCTCTCCCCAGTTGTTCCTCCTGCTTCATCCGCACGCGAATGTGGGAGCCCTGCTCCGCGGGTCCCCACCTCACCAGGTCACCTGCCACTGCCACTCCCTCTCAGACCTTCAGCTGCTGCCTTGCATCGAGTCCCCTCAGCTCGGCTGCCCATCTCTGCCCCTCATCACGGTCTGGGTGAATGTTCCTCCTTTAACTCCCTGGTGGTTGGAATTCCATGCAGTTCGATTTTCTGGCATTCCTGGTTATTGTTTTGTTTTTAAACTTGTTGTTTTCCTTCTTTTGGTCGTGGGAGGAGGCAAACTGTACCTACCTACGCCTCCATCTTGGCCAGACAAGTCTTTCCTGCATCAGCTGATTCTTTTTTTAGACTTTTTTAAAAAATTGATTTCAGAGAAAGGGAGAGGGAGGGAGAGAAGGAGAGAGAAAGAGAGATCTATTGTTCCCCTTATTTACATTCATTGGTTGATTCTTGTGTGTGCCCTGACCTGGGGTTAAATGCACAACCTTGGCAAATGGGGTTGACACTCTAACCAATGGGAACTTCCCAGCCAGGGCCTAAAGCATTTTTTAACAAAGGGATCGTAGTGTTTCTTTCTTTTCTTTTTTACAGTCGTCACACAATATTATATGAGTGTTAGGTGCATAGCAGTGATTAGATATTTATACAATTTACAAAGCGGTTTCCCCATTAGGTCTAATTACCACCCGGCACCATGCACAGCCATTACAGTGTCACCAGCTGTATTCCCCAGGTCGTCCTTTGCATCCCCATCACTGTTCTGTCACTACCAATCTGTACTTTGTAATCCCTTCCCCTTTTCCTCCGGCCCCACACACCTCCTCCCACCCAGGGAAAAACAATTTGTGTGACACCTGACATAATCTTGTCTTTTTTTCCCTTAACCTTGTGGGGAAGAAGAAAAAACAACTCTGTAATTCTAATTTGTGGCCAACAGGTTCATTTGGAAGATGGTGATTGGTCCTTACAGATGGGCGGGGCCTCTTTATTTCAGCACAATACAACATATCCTCATATTTTCTCTTGCTTCCTTTCATTGTTTGTATATTTAATCCTCACTTGAGGACATGTTCTGTTGACTTTACACAGAGGGAAGAGGAGAGAGAGAGTGAGACGCAGAGAAAAACGTTGATGTGAGAGAGGAACATTGACCCTTTGCCTCCCATATCCGCCTCCCTGGGGATCAAACCAGCAACCTGGGCGTGTGCCCTGGCCAGGGATCCAACACCCCAAGTTCTGCTTTGAGGGACAATGCTCCAACCAACTGAACCAACCCCACCAGGGCTCTAAGTATGCTTTACGATTATTTTAATTACCTTTGCCCAGAGGTGAGGGGCAATGATACCATTTATAGCCAAGAACCTAACAGCGTTCCCCTCTCTGGGAGGACAGAAAAGCCCCGCTACAGAGTCTGCCCTGTGCCCAGGGCAGGGGACGCAGGAGGCGGGCCTTGGACGGAGGGGCAGCGTCAGAGCCGGCAGATTCGCGGAAGGACTTTCCTTTGGTGTGGACCTGTGCACCCTTTCCCTCCTGTCCCCACAGCGGCCTCTGAGGGAGCCCTGGACATGGCCCTCAAGGCCCTTTCAGTGTCGGCCTGTCTTGGTCCCTTTGGGCCGCTGTAACAAAATACCACCGACCAGGTGACTTGGAGGCCACACTGTGTGTGGCTCCCAGTTGTGGCCGCTGCGAGTTCCGGATCAAGGCTCCTGCATGGGTAGGTACAGGTGGGGGCCTTCCTGCGTCGTCTGGTCACAGGAGGGAAGGGACAAGAGGTCTCCCTGGAGCCTCTGCCCTAAGAAACGCATCCCACTCACAACCGCTCCACCCTAGTGATCTGAGCACCTGCCAGGGCCCCACCTCTTATAACACGTGTGGGGTTTATCATGTATTTTTAAACAACAATTTATTAATTGATTTACAGAAAGAGAGGGAAGGAAGGAGACAGAGATGGGAAGAGAGAACGTGAGACAGAGAGACAGAGAGACATGGATTGGTTGTTGAACTTACTCATGCATCCGGGATCCAACTGCATGCAACTGAGATACCAGTCAGGGCCGGGGTTATAAGTTCTGCACATGGATTTATGGACTCAAACCTGCAGGCCACAGCATGGCCCAAGGTGCATTCTTTCCACCGTATTTCCAAATGTGACACACTCTGTTCAATTACTGAGGAAGGAATTGTCTGATTCATGATTGTATTTTTAAAAAAAAGAAGACCCATATATTAGTTGTTTTCATAACATGCAGCCATTCTGGCAGACTTGAAAAATAATGGGTCTTCATCTCACTCCAAATTCTTTTTCCTTCCCCACTGCCTTGGGTTAGGTGGGGTCAGAGGGGCGCCCCCTTTCAATGAGAGACAGAAACATGAGTGACACTCACTCACAGTAACCACAGGGGAGGGTGACGACGCCCCATCAGAACTTCCTGTGAGGCTGGCGCCTCCTGCAGGGGATTTGAAACAGGACAAGTGTGTGTGTTTTGGGGGGGTGGGTCACTGAAGGGCAGACACTTCTCTGTGTCCTTCTGTCTGTAGTTGCGAGTGTGTCTGTCATTGGGTCTTATTTCATGATCACGGATATTTAAGTCATAACCCAAACTCTACACATTAATTCCCACTCCTGACCTCACACCCAACCCTAACTCCAGGACATACAAGTCTGGGCACAGGTAGCAAAGGGACTGACCCCTCTCTGTCACTGACGGGGCCTCCAGGGCACAGGGACCTGCAGGGACCCTCCTGAGTCTGGCCCCACCTGAAACACTCCAGCACTTCCCCACCTCCTACTTGTCCCCCCCTGCCCCTCCCCCCCCAAGCAGGAGAGGCCTCTCAGGACCAGACAGGCTCAGCACAGTCCTGCCCAGGGCGCTGCCCACCCACAGCTCTGAGTCCCTCCTGGGCTGACCCCTCCTGGTTCTGCCCTGAGAGTGGACCTGGGGGAGCCCCCACCTGGCTGGTCTGAGCTCCACAGCTCTGTGCGGGGACAGGTCAGGCAGGGTGGCTCCTGACCCCGGGTACAGGGACAGAGTGTGTGGTCCTGACCTCCCACAGAGATGCCACTATTATGTCCCTCCTGCCCCGCAGAGGCTGTTCCCCGCCAACCCCGCACTCACCCGCCCAGGTCTCGGTCAGCGCCAGGGCCCCCGAGAGCAGCAGGAGCAGAGGTCGGGCCCCATGACCCAGACCCTGTGCGTCTGGGGAGAAAGAACTCGGGTGCTTCGGGAGGACTTAATGCTAGAATCCACGGTGACACCGATTGGCCCGTGTCAAGTTGGGACACACAAACCCGAATCGCAGCAGAGCGTCAGGAGTATCCAGGCAGAATAGCCCGGGAGAAGGGGAAGGGAAACCCGAGGGAGAAGGGCGCACCCCAGCCCTGAGAGTCCGGGCCCCAGACTCGGTCCTCGGGCTGAGACCCTGGGAACACGGCTTGGGGACCCAGGACTCTGCCCGGACCCCTCCTCCTGCGCGGAGAGCTCTGTCCCGCTGTCTCCCCGAGTCCCACAGGCTCTTCTATTCAGCGACTGTCAAACAATTTGGGGTCAGAACATCTATACGATCTTACAAAATAGGGACGACCCCCGAAATAATTTTGTTTATGTGGGTTATAGCTATTACTAAGTTATCAATGTAAGGAGAAAAACAGTTTGAAAAAATTAATTCTTTGGGAATAATATTAATAACCAATGATAGGTTAAGAGAATTATTGTTTTTATGAAAAATAACTGTTCTCAAATAAACGAGGTAGTGAGAAATGTGGATCTGCTTAAGTGTTACTTTTTTGCAAGTCTCAGGTCTTGTCGGTATCATTACAAGTCTGATGTGTTTTCAGAGTTGCTTCTGCATCTAATCTGTTATTTTGGGGCAATATGGGAAGAAATATACAGCCTCAGAAATATATACGAGGAGCATTTTTAATAACCTTTTCAGATCAGTGTGAATATTCATCTTTGGTCGTACACTAAAGCCACACACGTGGTAGTTCCTGAAAATCCCTTTGCAAAGTGGAACCTGAAACTACACCATTGAGTGTTTCCTACTCTGTTACGTTACTTCCGTGGCTCTTGTACTGATGCAGGATTATTGGAAAGTGATGCATCGTCTCACTAAGTGAGAGAGATCTCCCAGTGTTGGTGCATTTAATGACACGTCATCAAAAATCACATTGTTAACGTTACCGAAGACCCCACTGGAGACCGTCGTCAGCTCTGGGAAGCCGTCTGGCTGCCCTGGGGAGACACACGTTTGCCAAAACCCTGGGTTTCCTCTGAGAGCTTCCATTCCATCCAGACAGCAAGTGCTGTCAGGTGTCCACTGCCCATTGACTTTCCTTGAGGGAGAAGCTCCCGTTCATTGGAGAGAGTGTTGGCCAGGTCACCTCACCTCAGTCATCACAGCTTCTGTGTCTCTCATTCTCTTATGTGAACTTGCTGTTCCTTAAAGAAGAGGCTGACTCAGCCCTCACAGGTCACTTTCCTGGGCTCCTGACACTTGGGAATGGAGCAGGAGTGTGTTTGTGCACTTTCCCGGTCATCACAGGAGATAATTTATTTCTTTGTTCTCCATTTTCATTAAGGATAGTTAAGAAATTAATCAATTTGTATCATGAATTCAAGACATACTTACCTTCGCTTAACTGTTTTTTTTTTAAATTTTCAGTTACAGTTGATGACCAATGTTATATTAGTTTCTATACAACTCTGCTGCCTTCATGTGTCTGTGAGGGTCTTNCTTCAGTTACTGAGGAAGGAATTGTATGATTCATGATTGTATTTATTAAAAAAAGAAGACCCATATATTAGTTGTTTTCATAACATGCACCCATTCTGGCAGACTTGGAAATTAATGGGTCTTCATCTCACTCCAAATTCTTTTTTCTTCCCCACTGCCCTGGGTTACGAGGGCTCAGAGGGGTGTCCCCATTCAATGAGGGACAGAAACATGAGTGACACTCACTCACACAGTAACCACAGGGGAGGGTGAGGACACCCCATCAGAACTTCCTGTGAGGCTGGCGCCTCCTGCAGGGGGATTTGAAACAGGACAAGTGTGTGTGTGTGGGGGGTCACTGAGGGGCAGACACTTCTCTGTGTCCTTCTGTCTGTAGCTGCGAGTGTGTCTGTCTTGGGTCTTATTTCATGATCAGGGATATTTAAGTCATAACCCAAACTCTGCACACTAATTCCCACTCCTGACCTCACACCCAACCCTAACTCCTCGACCATACAAGTCTGGGCACAGGTTGCAAAGGGACTGACCCCTCTCTGTCACTGACAGGGCCTCCAGGGCACAGGGACCTGCAGGGACCCTCCTGAGTCTGGCCCCACCTGAAACACTCCAGCACGTCCCCACCCTCTAATTGTCCCCCACCAAGGCAGGAGGCGCAGCTCAGGACCAGGCAGGCTCAGCACAGTGCCACCCTGAGTGCTGCCCACCCACAGGTCCCAGTCCCTCCTGGGCTGACCCCTCCTGGTTCTGCCCTGAGAGTGGACCTGAGGGAGCCCCCACCTGGCTGGTCTGAGCTCCACAGCTCTGTGCAGGGACAGGTCAGACAGGGTGGCTCCTGACCCCAGTTACAGGGACAGAGTGAGTGGTCCTGACCTCCCACAGAGATGCCACTATCATGTCACCTCTCCTGTCAGTGACACTGTGTGCAAGGGGTGCCTGGGGCATCTCTAACATAGAGCAAACCTGTCCCATGCAGGTCACCCTCAGGCACATCTGGGGACAGCGATGGCCATTACTGAGACGCCCTCAGGAGCAGCAGGCAGGAGGCAGAGAAAGTGTCCCCTGTTCCTGGGGACCTGCCGAGCTTAGAGTCACATGTCATTAGGGTGCAGGGACATCTGGGTCAGGAGCTCCCTCCACGGTGTTTCTCGCTGGGCCTGTTCCTTCAGCTCCTTCTCTGGTCCAAACTCTGTCCCCAAGTCCCTCACACTGGTCCACTTAGCACTTTTTTTAACTTAAAATAATTATTTTATTTTTTTCTTTTTCCATCACCATTTATCCCCCCATACACTGTCCCACCTTGGCCCACCCCTCTCCCATGCAATTCCCATCGTTGTCTGTGTCCATGAGGTAATTCTTTAATTTCTCAATTACACTTAATATACATTGTATTAGTTTTATCTGTGAAGCAGTGATTAAGCATATATGTGTGTGTGTGTGTGTGTGTAGCTTATTAAATGACCTCCCCATTATACCTAGTACCCATCGGACACCATATGTAGTCACAACAATATCACTTCCTACTCCCCTGCTGTCCTCTGCATCCTACTGATAAGTGTCCAGGGCTGACACGGGACAACCACCATGTTGTCACTGACTTGGGTGGAAGTTATGAGAGGGACTGAGGAGGGTGAGTGTAGAAATGGTGAAGGGCACAGCAGGGGAATCTCAGAATATGTCCCTGTCAATTACTCATGAATGACAAACACCAAATGGTGAATTTATAATGGGGAGAACTGGCTGTCACCAATCTTGGGTGGGTCACCAGGATGAACGTCCCCACTGTGAGGACAGGGAGGTACAGCGTCCAGTCCTTGTTCTGTCCTCTTGCCAGTCCTGGCTCCCTTGGTGGCCTCCTCCCACCGCTCACAGCCCCGTCAGAACACCCAGCCCCTGCAGCCTGGAACCCTGGGCGCTTCCCCACAACTCTCCCTCCTGCCTCGCTGGTCCCTGGGCTCCTGATTCTCTTCTCAGCTCAGCAGCCAGACTGACCCTGTGGCCCGAGGGCTCTCTCTTGAGGAGGAACTCTCAGAGGAAGCCACTAAGGACATGGGCTCCTTGACCATGACCTTCCAATGCTCAGCATCTGCAGAATGAGAAGTGTCTGCAGTGGGTTAAGGACAGTGGACGCAGGGACAGTTCCTGCTTTAAGCGAGTGTCCTCACCTTCTGATTGGTCAGCTCTCTGACCCCACACGGACAATCCTGAGGTCTACAAAAGGGGGGCCTGAAAGCTTGGGGTGACCCCTAGGCAGCAAAGCAGCACTTGGGTAGAATCAGGGGACTCAACAACCATGGCCAGAGGCTCCAAAAGGTCACATTCAAATGCGTGGGAAGAAACCCTGAGTAGTGCATGGAGCACAGGGGGTCACAGGGAACATCACTGGGGAGCCCTGAGGTCCCCTTGTCCTGTGACACAGAGTCTGTCCCACCTGGGTTGTTTCCAAACCTGATTGTGAGTTTATGAATTTAAAGTAACTTAAGTGGGTTAATAAATGGGGTGAAGGCGTAGATCGAATAATACCTATCAGAAACTACTACATACCTTGGACCTTTTAATTTCCATCACTTTTATTTATATATACAAATATATAAATACATATAAAAATGTATATACATACACTTCAGTATTAATGTACAGAGAGTAGTCGGGAATTCACCATCCCAGAGGGGGGGCTAGACTGACAATTTCAGCTCTGAGTCCTGCACAAAAAGTCTCTGTCACGCTGGGAAAGAAAGTTGTGATGAAGAAGTTCAGGTCAGTCTCAGAAGTGTCCCATTCCCCCACAGCCACCACATGCTCTGAATGTCCCACTCTGAGAATCCCCAAAACCCAGTTGTGCCCCTCAATCCACAGCTCCCAGGAGACCCAGGGCAGCAGCAATGCCAACAATGGTCACCATGGTGATGGTGGTCTGAGGAGGGGGGTCTGTGAGGGGAGGGTGAGAGGTCGACCTGAGGCCTGAGTCCTGACCCTGCTCAGGGACACCCTGAGGAGAGGCTCTGTGCCCACGCCCCCTCCTCACCCCATCTCAGGGTCAGGGGCTCAGGCAGCCCCTGGTGCTGCACATGGCACGGGTATCTCTGCTCCTCTCCAGGGGGCATGGCCACAGCGGTTCACTTCTGGAAGGTTCCATCCACCGCTGGGTCTCACTTTCTGCCCTCTAGGTTTCACCCTTAGGCGCTGTGAGTGACACATCAGAGCCCTGGGCACTGTCACTGTCACTAACACAGCAGAGTTACAGGGTGGGGGAGCCCCCCTCACAGACTCCAGCCCACACTCTCCCAAGGGTCCCAGACGTCACCTCCCCAACACCCAGACTCACAGGCAGCCTGAGAGTAGCTCTCCCTGCCTCTGCCTGTGGGAAGAAAACATTCTGTGAGAAGTCGGGGGGAGGCTGGGTCCCGTGACCCTTTAGGAACCCGACACTCCTGAAACACAGGGAAGGTTCCAGAACTGTGACTGATCCCAGGGTGGGATCAGGAAATACAGGGAGAGTACACGTGTGGGGACTGGACCAATCACCTGTTTGGATGTCTGTCCTCAGCAGGTGCCTTCCCCTCTGACATGTGACAGCTGAAAATTAATCCCCATCACGAGAATTTTCAGATAATAAATGTATCCCTCACTTTCCCAAGGGCCTCACTAAAGAGTCAGTGTTAGGAAACAGGCCCCAGGTGGACAAGCACCCGTGTGGGGACACCATGCCCATTAACCAGGCAGAGCACACTTCCACCTGGGCTTGACCCCCAGGGGTTCAGGGAACTCAGCCCCACCCCTTGCCCACCTGAGCACTTCCTCCTCCACATCACAGCTCCAAGGACACCCAGGGCAGCAGCAATGCCCACGATGGTCATGGTGGGCTGAGGAGGGGGGTCTGAGAGGGGAAGGTGAGAGGTCAGCCTCAGGCCTGAGTCCTGACCCTGCTCAAGGACACCCTGAGGAGAGGCTCTGTGCCCACACCCCCTCCTCACCCCATCTCAGGGTCAGGGGCTCAGGCAGCCCCTGGTGCTGCACATGGCACGTGTATCTCTGCTCCTCTCCAGGGGGCACGGCCACAGCTGCCCACTTCTGGAAGGTCCCGTCCCCTGCAGGCCTGGTCTCCACAGCCTCCATGTCCTGGGTCAGGTCCTCCCCATCACACTGCCAGGTCAGGGTGATGTCAGCAGGGTAGAAGCCCAGGGCCCAGCACTTCAGGGTGACCTCATGGTCAGAGATGGGGTGGTGGGTCACCTGTGTCTTTGGAGGGTCTGAGGGGAGGGTGAGAAAATTCAGGGACTCTGCACGGACATGGGACACTCCAGCAGTGCCCATGTGACCACCCTGAGAGTGGACAGGACAGCCGGGGTGGGGGAAGGGATTGCACCACCCGGACACCAGCCTGCACATAGACACATGGGATATTCTGTTTCTTGGCAAGTTCCAGAATCAGGGCGACATTCTAGGGTCCGAATGTCCAGGGCACTAAGTGGTGACAGAGCCTTAGGTGGAGGCCGAATGACTCACAAATGCTGGAGTCAGGCCTCCAGGGAAGGTCTCAGCCCCAGAACCAGGGAGAGCGTTCAGGGGCCCCAGGTGGTGTAGGTTGTAATGGAAGCTCTGTGGGGTGTTTCAGGGAGAAGCTGGGTCCCTTACTGTCCTTTAGAGAAAGATGGGCCCACGGGGGAGTCACAGAATAAGGAAACTGGGGGAGTGTCCCTACTCCAGAACAGGAGGGACATTCGGACCCTGCCCCATTCCCCTCCTTCTGGGAACCCGCCCCAGCCCACAGACCCCCTCCTCGGGGAGGCCCTCGCCCTGGTACCTGCCCGGAGCAGCGTCTCCCTCCCGTTTTCCAGGAGCAGGCGGAGCCAGCGCACGCACTTTCCCTCCAGGTAGGCCCTCCTTCGTTCCACATCAGGGACCTGCACAACCTCGCTCCAGCGGATCCCCGAGGCTGCGGTCCAGGAGCGCATGTCCTCGTTCAGGGCGATGTAGTCGGTGCTGTCGTAGGCGAAGTGATTGTACCCGCGGAGGAAGCGCCCGTCCGATCTCACAACGCAGCTCCTCATCTCCTGGAAGGTGTGAGCCCCTGACCGCGCCCCGGGGTCAGGTCCCTCCACTGATTCCCACCCGGACCAGGAGGGTCTGCCCCGTACCTGACTAGTGAGGACCCGACTCTCCGTGTCGAACCCAAACTGATCATTCAAACGGGTTAAAGTCCCCATGGATTCCTTCTGGGTTGGATGTCACGCGCGCCCCGCAGCCACCGAGTGACGCCGGGACTCGGATAGTGGGGGGGGGGGGGACCCGGCCTTTCTGTGGGTACCCGGGCGCACGTGGCTCACCGTCCTCGCTCTGGTTGTAGTAGGCGCGCAGATTGTCCACATTCCTTCCGTACATCTGTTCGTAGTTTTTGATGACCCGCGTGTAGTGGTCCCAAAACTGTGGGTGCTCCTGCTCCAGCCAACGCTGCTCCAGCCACCGCACTTGCGGCTCCAGCCTCGGCCTCCGGGCGTCGCTGTCGAACCGCGCGATCTCCGTGTCGTCCACGTAGCCGACGACGACCAAACGGGAGTTCCTGCGGCCAGGTCCGGACACCGCGGTGGTGAAAACGGTGAGCCTGTGGGGCCCTGGGGGCGGGAAGGACACTCGTCCTGGGTCCTTGGAGGTCGGGCGGTTAAGGGCAGGAGTGCGGGGCAAGGAGGGAGGGCGGGCGAGGACAGGAAGGGGCGGGGGGAAGGGGGGGCGACGCGGGAGTTGGGGGTCCGCGGTGTGAGCCGCGGGTGCTGGAGGCGCGCTTTCCCCGGTCCTGCGTCCGCACCTGGTCCCCTGGCTCCTGCCCCGCACTCACCCGCCCAGGCCTCAGTCAGGGCCAGGGCCAGGGCCCCCGAGAGCAGCAGGAGCCTCGGGCGGGGCCCCATGAGCCGCCCTGAGCGTCTGGGGAGAATGACTTCCGGTTGGCGGCGTGGTTCTGTTTAGTACACAGAACCACGGTGACGCTGATTGGCTACTGCGGTGTTCGGACATCCAATGGCAGTGAAAACCGCGGAAGCGTCACGTGTATCCAGAAGGTAGGACCTTGGTAGGTTGTAAGAGGGAGGAGCGAAACCCGGAGGAGAAGGGGAGCCCTCAATCCTGTGAGTACCCTCTTCCCCCCATCTTGGTCCCGTAGATCTCTTGCTAAGACCCTACAGCCGGGTCTGGGGACCCGGGACTTGGCGCTGAGCGTCCCCCTCCCCGGAGAAGCGTCTGTCCCTCTGTCTCCCTGAGTCCCGGCCCACGGGCTGTTGTAATCATCGCGTCTCACACATTTCATTTTCAGAATCTCTGTACTGCCTTACAAGGGAGGAATGGCCAAAGCAGCTGTCTGGAAGCGTAATAGGTATCAATGTTACCGTAAGGAAAAATACTTTGAAAAATATTTAGAGTAACTTTAATAACCTATGACATGTGAACAGAACTAATATTTCTTATAAAAAATAACTATTCCCCAAAGGAAAAGTAGTGAGAA
>NW_028091627.1:0-508 GCF_014824575.4 Sturnira hondurensis
CTTCCACACCCCTAAGCCTGTCTCATCTCCCACATCCGCCCTCACTTCCAGCCCCCATGCCCTCTGGCCCTATTGCTCACTGCCACTCACTTAGGCCTATCTTGTGCCCAGTGCCCCTGTTGCCCACCCTATGCTTAGCACCCTATGAAGAAGGATCACACGTGACCAAGTCCTATGCGTGTGCTCACACCCATACCCAATGTCCCTAGCCTGTTCCTGGCCCATGCCTCTTGCTCGTCTATGACAATACCTGTGCTCAGCCCTCTTGGGGCCTGTACTCCCACTCACAGTGCTTCTGTGTCATGTCCTTTGTTTCTCTGTCCACCCCATGCCCAACACCCGGAAGCCCATTCCCCCGCTCCCACAGCTCCTGTGCTTTCTTCTCTGCCCACTTTCCTTCGCCCACCCTTGGGTCCAGCCACTCTGCCCTGAGCCACCAGCGGCCCCACCTTCGCCACTGTACCTGTGAGGAAGCGGCGCGTGTCGAGCAGCTGGCAGGTGCGCTCAC
>NW_028091628.1:0-1543 GCF_014824575.4 Sturnira hondurensis
GGGATCACAATACCTGATACCAAACTGTATTACAAGGCCACTGTAATCAAAAGAGCTTGGTACTGTCATAAAACAGGCATATAGACCAATGGAACAGAACAGAGAGCCCAGAAATAAATCCAGGTCTCTAAGGGAAATTAATATTCAACAAGGTGGGCAGCAACATAATATGGAGTAAAAATAGCCTCTTCAACAAATGGTGTTGGGAGAACTGGACAGCTACATGAAAAAAAAATGAAACTTGAGCACCAACTTACAACATACACTGAAATAAATTCAAGGTGGATAAAAGACTAAATATAAGCAATGACACCATTAAAGTGCAGAGGAGAACATTGGCAGGAAAATTTCAGATATTCCATGCAGCAGTATTTTTACTGATATGTCCCCTAGAGCAAGGGACATAAAGGAAAGAATAAACAAGTTGGATCTCATCAAAATTAAAAGCTTCTGCATGGCTAAAGAGAACAGTATTAAGATAAAAAGAGAATCACCTGTATAGGAAAACATATTTGCCAATGATACCTCAGACAAGGTTTTAATCTTCAAAATATACAAAGAACTTACATGACTTCACTCTAAGAAGACAAGCGACCCAATTAAAAAGTTGACAAAGGACTTGAACAGACACTTCTCCAAGGAGGACATACAGAGGATCCAGAGACACATGAAAAGATGCTCAGTATTGCTAGCTGTCATTGAGATGAGAATTAAAACCACAATGAGATACCACTTTACACTGGTCAGAATGACCACCATAAAGAAAGCAACAAACAAGAAGTGTTGGAGAGGTTGTGGTGGAAAGGGGACCCTAGTTCACTGTTGGTAGGATTGCAGACTGGTACAACCAGTATGTAAAAGAGTATGGACTTTTCTAAGAAAACTAAAAATGGATCTGCCTTTTGACCCAGCAACTCCACTGCTAGGATTATATCCGAAGAACCCTGAAACACCAGTCCAAAAGAACCTATGCACCCCAATGTTCATAGCAGCACAATTTACAGTAGCCAAGAATTGGAAGCAACCTAGGTGCCCATCATGGTACATATACACAATGGAATTCTATGCAGCAGAAAGAAAGAAGGAGCTTCTACCCTTTGCAACAGCACGGATGGAACTGGAAAGCATCATGCTGAGTGAAATAAGCCAGAAGGTGAAAGAAAAATATCACATGACCTCACCTTTAACAGGAATCTAAAGAAGAAAACAAACAAGCAAGTGAAATATAACTAAAGACACTGAAATAAGGAACAGGCCAACAGTGACCAGAGGGGAGAGGTGAGGGAATTTCAGAGGAAAATGGGAAGGATCTACAGGATCTAGTATAAAGGACACATGGACAACAACTGAGGGGCATGGAAATGGGAGGTATGTGGGGAGTACTGGGGGATCGGTTCAGATGAGAGTAAAAGACAGAGAACTGCTTGAACAACAATTAAATATATTTAAAAAAATTTTTTCCCAATTTTTTTATTTAACTATTTTTCAAGTACAGTTTCCTGTCTATTACTCCCATCCCATCCCACCCCCCATCCTCCCCCCT
>NW_028091629.1:0-520 GCF_014824575.4 Sturnira hondurensis
TCTGACAGGGGTCCCGTGGGCCTGCTGGTGAGCACCGTCAGATGGCGCAGCTTGGGTGTCAAAGCCAGCAAGGTGCCGTGCATGCGGGGGGCGGGGGGGGGGAGCGCAGCACGTAGAGGGTGGTTAGAACTGTGAGCCTCACACGCAGCTTCCAGATAAACCCTGGCGGCAGGGGCCCCGTCAACACACAACACACAGCATGTCCAGTTCTTGAAGTCTAGACTGTCCCTGACAAACCTAGACACATAACTAAGCCCTACACCCCTCAGCTGTTTACTCAAAGGCCCTCATCACCCCAGCTGGAGGAGCTGTTTACCGGGGTGTACGGAGTGGGAGGGAGGTCCGCCTCTGTGTGACTCCCAGTATTTCATCGGGAGACGGCCCAGAAGCTTGGCGTCTGAAGGTGCGTTGGGAAAGCACTCTAACACTGGGTCGGGGGTGGCGGGTCACACTGGCCACGGAGCCTCGGCATGGCGCAGCAAGGCAGGGCTGGAGATGAGAAATCACGAGTTCCCTAGTC
>NW_028091630.1:0-1559 GCF_014824575.4 Sturnira hondurensis
AGATGGGAATGGGGGGCTGGTAGATCCCTGATTTCTGACTGGACGAGGGATGTAGAGCTCCTTCCTGGACACTCTGGGACTTGATAAAGAACTGAATTTTCTACCCCACCACTCTTCTTTCTGCAGAAAATCTGCAGGGTGTGCTATGGAGGCAAACTTGTCTCGATCCACAGCTACAGCTCCAACTCTCAGCTCCAGTGCTTGGCCAGCGGAGTCAACGGAGGCCAGGTCTGGATTGGAGGCCAACTCAGTGGCTCGGTAAGTGAGGGGCCAACTCCCAGGTACAAGGAGGTCTGTGATTGCCTCAAGCATGAGGCAATCATGAGGCATGATCATGAGGCATGATCACCTGCCTAGCATGAGGCCTCATTTCAGCACCTGAGGTGACCTTGGTTTGGGCGCTGGCTTGTGCTGGCTCAGGAGAACTGGTGTTTGTACTGATCTCATTTCAACCCCATTGCTCAGGGACTTCATGCCTGCAGTATGAGATGTGCCACGGTGGGTGTGCTCACACCAAGGAAATTGGCACTTGTTACAAATCAGCATTCCTTCCACTCTCTGCCTTCTCATCTTCCCCCAGAGCTGATTGTTAAACACTTGCCAGCAGACCACTGGAGTCAAGAGACGGGTTCCATGCCCAGCTTGGTCACTTTCAGGCTGAATGCCTTCCTCATGTCTAAATGGGGTCCTTCTTCTCTCCGAGTGCATCTGGCCTAGTGGGTAAATAAGTGCCATTATATTTGCTCCTCAAGTGTGGNTCTTCTGGAAGCTTGTTAGAAAGGCACTACCTTGGCTACCGTCTATGAACCCTGAATCGGGATGTGCTTGTTAAAAAGACCCTCAGGAGAGTCGTGTTCACAGAAGAGCCTGAGAAGCCTGCTGTGTGTGATGGCTCTGTATTCATCACCCACACAGCCTCAGGGGTGGGTGTTTAGGGTTTCTGGCTCCTAGCTGGATGAGCAGTATCCAGAAAGGAACATCAGTGGGCATTTTCTCAACCCCCTGTATTTGTTTTCCTGGACTTCCACCTCTTACAGAAGCCTCACTGGACTGATGGGAGCTGCTGGAATTATTCCAACTGGGCTTCAGGACAGCCTGCCTGTGGGCATGGCAAGTGCATAGCTCTAAGCATCAGAGGTGAGGGGACTGGGCACCAGGGTAAAGGGAAGGGATGGCAAGATGGACTCTTACATACTGTCCCTTTGAGCTGCCTGAACACACTTTCCCAAACCCAGAGCTTCCTTCAACTGGAGAACCAGTGTCCAGTCTGTGAGGAGGGCTGAGTTGGAGGATTGGGGGTGCCGAGCTGGAGGTTGGTTGGGGTGGGGGCTCTCCATTCTCACAAAGCTTGGCTCAGAGCCTTGGGGGCTCCATTTCTTCATCTGCGAAGAGGAAGTCACCAATGTGACAGATGAGAGTGACAGGAGCAAATGAAAGGTGTGGATGAGGGAAGAAGGAGAGATGTGGGAACTGCTGAGGGCTGACAGTTAATGTGCCAGCTTCCACCGCCTTGTTGCCCGATATGAGGGAGCTGAGTCCAGTGCTCAGCCCATGTGTGG
>NW_028091631.1:0-1062 GCF_014824575.4 Sturnira hondurensis
ATGCCTTGGTGTGTTCCTTCTTGGGTCCAACTTCTTTGGGACTCTCTGAGCATCCTGGATTTCCTGAAATTCTATTTCCTTTGCCAGACTGGGGAAGTTCTCCTTTATTATTTGTTCAAATACGTTTTCCACTTGTGGCTGTTTCTTTCCCCCTTCTGGTACCCATCCAATCTGGATGTTGGAACGTTTAAAGATGTCCTGGAGGTTCCTAAGCCTCTCCTCATTTTTTTGAATTCTCATTTCTTCATTCTTTCTGGTCGGATGTTTTGTTCTTCCTTCTGGTCCATTCCATTGATTTGAGTCCCAGTTTCCTTTCCATCGCTATTGGTTTCCTGTGCATTTCCCTTCATTTCAATTAGTTTAGCCTTCATGTGTTCCTCTAATTTGTGACTATAATCCACCAGTTCTGTGAGCATCCTGATGGTGTCTTAAATTGTGCTTCTGAGAGGCTGGCAATTTCTCGGTCACTTAGAGTTATTGGCTCTGGGACTTTGAGATCTTCTCGTGCCATCTTTTGGGCTGTTCGTGCCTGTTCTGTAGCAGGATCAGAGCCCTAAAGTGTTCACTAGAGCAGGGCAACTAAGTCGCTGGGTTGTGATGTTGTATGTGGGGGCGGGGTCAAAGAGGGCCAATGGCTTCCCATCTGCCGCCTGCTGCCTTGACCCCCACCGGTGCTGCAGCCACCACCATCACCAGGCCCACATGTTTTGTTCCACTGCACACGAGTGTGCCACCGCCGTCAGCCCTCCACCACTGGGTTCGCCCCCTGGGGCCTGCGAGGTCCGTCTCACTGTGCGTGAATGTGCGACAGAGGTGAGTCTGCCCCACACCCCGACTGGTTCCGGGCTGCCTGCTCGCCTAGGTCGGAGGATCTATCCTGCCCGACCCAGCTCCGCTGCTGGCTCTGCCTCTCTTACCGTCCCTGTTGAACGGTTCGTAGTTGTCAGACTTCCGTATAATTCAGTTTTCCGGTCTCTGGGTGTGTCCTTGTTCTCTAAACCTTTGTTGTATTCAAACTTGGTTGTGGGAGAAGGCACAGTGTTTCCACCTATGCCTCCATCT
>NW_028091632.1:0-904 GCF_014824575.4 Sturnira hondurensis
TCAGAGACCACATACTCAAACTTTGTATTTTGTTACTTTTTACTGGATGAAACGAATAAATGGAGTTACCGTTTCCTAGAGACATTCCTTGGAAATACAGATATATAAATCCTTGCATTTTTCCTACATGGAAGGGCAATGGAATACAGATGTAAATTTTTATGGAAATATTCTCCTGGACCCCTGCCAGTTTAAACCCAGGAATGTCTTTCTCAAATACCTGGGGGCCCTCTCTTTAACACGCCATTATCAAGAAAGAAAGATTCTCCACCTTCCAGGCTCTATGGGGGGGTAGGCGCCCAACTTTGGTGAGTGACAATTAGCCAATACAGATGGCTTTGCATTGAATAACATACTCCAGTACTTTCCCATTTGCTTAGCCCAGCACTTAAAAATGCTCCTGCCTTTTGTTTTGGCAGAGCTGAGTGCAGTCTCTATGCCCGGGTGCCGTAGTCTTGACTCATTACAATCATCTTGGACAAAGTCTTCCTTGCCTGTTTAACTCCCCCTGGTACAATTTTCCTTGACACCTAAAGTTCTTTTTGATGGGGAAGATGGGACGAAGTATAGACTAAAGTTGTCTTCTCTCTGCTGTCACCCACCAAGGGACCCAGGGAAGGTCAGCAAATCCATTGGCCTCATGCATCTGGGCCTATACTCATTTAGCTACAAATTGTTTTAATTCAAAGCTCATAGATGTTCTCAACAGATTCCTACAAAAGAGAGCATGGTATGATTTGTAATGGAATCAGAGGTTTCAGATTCATCGAATATTCTACTCCCTGAATTGCCCTTTTCTCTATAGTTGAATAATGTAAAAAATGTGGTCAGCTGCCTCCCTGTATAATGTTGGTTGTTCATCCTGCCTGTCTCACCATAGGTTTGTATATCATTAGCTTTCTAA
>NW_028091633.1:0-3160 GCF_014824575.4 Sturnira hondurensis
TTCCTCAGTATAATAAAGGCCATATATGAAAGACCTACAGCCAACATCATAATCAATGGGGAAAAACTAAAGACTTTTCCACTAAGATCAGGAACAAGATAAGGTTGCCCACTTTCAACACTTCTATTCAATATAGTATTAGAAGTTCTAGCCAGAGCGATCAGACAAGAAAAGGAAATAAAAGCCATCCAAATCGGAAGGGGGGAAACAAAACTGGCATTGTTGGCAGATGACATGATAGTGTACATGGAAGAGCCTATAGCCTCTACCAAAAATCTGCTCCAAATAATAAATGAATTTGTCAAAACAGTGGAATACAAAGTCAATATCCAGAAATCAAAGGCATTTTTGTATACCAACAATGAAACAGAAGAAGCAGAAATCAAGAAAAAATCCCATTCGATATAGGAAAAACAAAAATAAAATATCTGGGAATAAACCTAATCAAGGAGGTAAAAGATCTGTATGCAGAAAACTACACAACACTGAAGAAAGAAATCAAGGAAGACACAAATAAATGGAAACATATACCGTGTCCATGGATTAGAATAATTAACATCATCAAAATGTCCATACTACCCAAAGCAATTTACAGATTCAATGCAATACCTATTAAAGTACCAATGGCATATTTCACAGACATGGAACAAACACTTCAAAAGTGTATATGGAACCAAAAAAGACCCCGAATAGCAGCTGCAATTTTGAGAAAGAAGAACAAAGTAGGAGGGATCACAATACCTGATATCAAACTGTAGTACAAGGCCACTATAATCAAACCAGCCTGGTACTGGCATAAAAACAGGCACATAGACCAATGGAATGGTACAGAGAGCCCAGGAATAAACCCAAATCTCTATAGTCAATTAATATTCAACAAAGGAGGCAATAACATAAAATGGGATAAAGATAGCCCTTTCAACAAATGGTGTTGGGAGAACTGGACAGCTACATGGAAAAAAATGAGACTCGAGCACCAACTTACACCATACACCAAAATAAATTCAAGGTGGATAAAAGACTTAAATATAAGCCGTGAAACCATTAAAGCCCTAGAGGAGAGCATTGGCAAGAAAATCTCAGATATTCCACGCAGCAAACTTCTTACTGATTCGTCCCCCAGAGCAATGATATAAAGGAAAGAATAAACAAATGGGATCTCATCAAAATTAAAAGCTTCTGCATGGCTAAGGAAAACAGTATCAAGATACAAAGAGAAGCAACACCTTGGGAAAACATATTTGCCAATGATACCTCAGACAAAGGTTTAATCCCCAATATATACAAAGAACTCACTTGACTCCACTCAAAGAAGACAAACAACCTGATCAAAAAATGGGCAGAGGACTTGAACAGACACTTCTCCAAGGGGGACCTACAGAGGATCCAGAGACACATGAAAAGATGCTCGATATCGCTAGTTATCAGAGAGATGCAAATTGAAACCACAATGAGATTCCACTTAACACCAGTCAGAATGGCTATCATAAACAAAGAAACAAATAACAAGTGCTGGAGAGGTTGTGGGGAAAGGGGGACCCTAGCTCACTGTTGGTGGAATTACAGACTGGTACAACCACTATGGAAAACAGTATAGAATTTTCTAAGAAAACTAAACATGATCGTGCCTTTTGACCCAGCAATTCCAGTCTGAAGAGTATATCCTAAGAACCCTGAAACACCCATCCAAAAGAACCTATGCACCCCAATGTTCATAGCACCACAATTCACGATAGCCAAGAGTTGGAAGCAATCTAGATGTCCATCAGTCAATGACTGGATCAAAAACTCTGGTACATTTACACAATGGAATTCTATGCTGCAGAAAGGAAGAAGGAACTACTACCCTTTGCAACATCATGAATGGAACTGGAAAGTATTATGCTGAGGGAAATAAGCCAGGCAGTGAAAGACAAATACCATATGATATCACCGTTAACAGGGATCTAAACAAAACAAACAAGCAAACAAAATACGACCAATGACACTCAATTACAGACCAGGCTGACAGGGTCCAGAGGGGAGAGGGGAGAGAATCATAGGGGAAAAGAGGATGGACTCACATGAACAAGTATAAAGGACACATGGACAATAACTAAGGGTGGGGGGCGGAAATGGGACAGAGGCAGGGAGCATGGGGCGGGGGGCGGGCAGGGTTGGGAATATAAGACAGAAAAGTGTACTTGAACAAGAATTAAATAAAAAAATTATTTAAAAAATATTTTCTTTTTTTATGCTATTACAGTTATCCCACTTTTTCTCCCTTCACTGCGCTTTCTGCCCAGCCTAGACCCCACTTCTGTAATCAGTCCCAATCCCTGTCCATGTCCATGGGGCCTTCATATATGTTCTTTGACTAATCCCTTTACATTCATTCAATCAGTACCCATGTCCCTACTCCCCTTTTACAGCTAGCTGTCAGTCTGTTTCATGTTTCTCTACCTCTGGTCCTATTTTGCTCTTTTCTTTATTTTGGTCATTAGATTCTTCTTATAAGTGAGATCATATGATATTTGTCTTTCATTGACTGGCTTATTTCACTTAGCATAATAGTGTTCTGTTCCATACATGCTGTGGGAAAAGGTAGGAATTCCTTCTTTCTTTCTGCTGCACAGTATTCCATTGTGTACGTGTACCACCTACTTTTTATTTACTCCTCTAAGGATGGGCACATGGCTGTTTCCAAACCTTAGCTATTATAAATAGTGCTGCTATGAACACTGTGGTGCACAAGTTCTTTGAATTGGTGATTCAGGATTCTTATGATATATCCCCAACGGTGGAATCAAGTCCTTTGCCCATTTTTTAATTGGGTTGCTTGGCTTCTTTGAGTGGAGTCAAGTGAGTTCTTTGTATATTTTGGAGATTAAACCTTTGTCTGAGGTATCATTGGCAATATGTTTTCCCAAGCTGTTGCTTCTCTTTTTACCTTGTTACTGTTTTCCTTGGCCATGCAGAAGATTTTAAGTTTGATGAGATCCAATTTGTTTATTCTTTCCTTTATATCCCTTGCTCTAAGGGATATATCAGTAAAAATATTACTGGGTGGAATATCTGAGATTTTCCTGTCAATGTTCTCCTCTAGGGCTTTAATGGTATCGTGGCTTGTATTTAAGTCTTTTATCCACCTTGAATTAATTTTGGTGTATGGTGTAAGTTG
>NW_028091634.1:0-1156 GCF_014824575.4 Sturnira hondurensis
CATCTGTGGATGCGGGCTTTTCCTCAGTAATTACACCAAATATGTTAGCAGATTTTCTGTCAAAGAATAAAGTCATTTCGCTCTTTGGATGTGCAACACAGATGTTTTTCGCAGTTACTTTTGGGACCACAGAATGCTTCCTCTTGGCTGCAATGGCATATGATCGCTATGTGGCAATCTACAACCCTCTCCTGTACTCAGTGAGCATGTCACCCAGAGTCTATGTGCCACTCATCATTGCTTCCTATGCTGGTGGCATTTTGCATGCTTGTGTTCACACAATAGCCACTTTTAGCCTATCTTTCTGTGCCTCCAATGAAATCAGACATGTCTTTTGTGATGTTCCTCCTCTCCTTGCTATTGCCTGTTCTGACACTCACATAAATCAGCTTCTACTCTTCTACTTTGTGGGCACCGTTGAGATAGTCACTCTGCTGATTGTCCTGATCTCCTATGGTTTAATTCTCTGGGCCATTCTGAGGACACATTCTGCAGAGGGGAGGAGAAAAGTCTTCTCTACATGTGGCTCTCACTTAACAGGTGTGTCAATTTTTCATGGAACCATCCTCTTCATGTATGTGAGACCAAGTTCCAGCTACGCTTTGGACCATGACATGATAGTGTCAATATTTTACACCATTGTGATTCCCATGCTGAATCCAATCATCTACAGTTTTAGGAACAAAGATGTGAAAGAGGCTATGAAAAGAGTGTTTGGGAAAATTGTGTATGAATAAAGTATGTTTTCTCCCTATACATTAAATGTAAATAACATAAGAATTATATTTGTTCTTCTCTTATCAAGAACATAATAAATTTTTTGTTGTAGCATATTAGTGTCTTGTCATTTGTTTTACACCTTTTTCTTTGTAGATTATAGTGAATCTTCTGCCTGTTCAGTTTCTACACAGGCAGGAAAACTGTATCATCCATTTGTTTCATACATATTTTATTCTGAGAAACAGAACACACACACATATATATATATACATGTATGCTAATAGTGACTGCATTAATTTGTCACGTCTGATGTCACAGTGTACAATAGACTAGTTAGTGGTTTATACCACATAAATTTATTTCTCTGTGTTCTGTAATCTAGACGTCTGACATCAACTTAAAGCAGTTTGATTTCTTCTGAGGTTTTTCTCCTTGG
>NW_028091635.1:0-840 GCF_014824575.4 Sturnira hondurensis
GAATTAGCTACCAACATATAGAATCCATTATACATTATTTTATAAGATTAGTTCTTTTAATGCAGTTTCTGTCAAATTAAATGTTAATATGACAAAAATCGTAACAATACAATAGGTGTGGAAAAGATATAAACTGTGTTTAAATTAATACCTTGATGTTACAATACTAAAATTTTATTTTAATCATGTTTTGGCATTTTTAATATAAAATTTTTAACATTTGCATTTTAATATTTTAATAATTATGTCATACTATACATGCCTATATTGTGAGAAATAATGGGAACTGAAGAAAGTGTATCATTTTGGGACAACCATGTCCCAAATTATTAACTTATTAACTTATTAACTCCCCTTTCATATTAACTTATGTAATTGTATACAGTTGAATGAGTAGTTATGTAAATGCAGCAGCAGCGTAGGCATACAAAGAAAATAGTATTAAGCAATAGAAAAAAATTTTTGCTCTTCACTGTCCCATTTATTTTTTTTAGACTAATCACCGAACTTCTAAATTCTCTTCCTCTATATTCAGTTAACCTCCTGTGAGAAGTTCAGTTGCTCACCATCTAAAGCCTATTGGTCCCCAAATTTCCTTCCTTCCCAGTTTGACATCTAGCCCTGCTTCACCATGCACGGTGCTGAAACCTGTGTCACTGAGAGACACTGTTCTCAGGGCTGCACTTGACCTCAGACACGGCCTTTACAAGCACTAGCTCTGGGTACGGCCGGTCTGGAGTGTTCGTAATTCACACAGACCAAACCTCGCACCTGTTTGCCTACTTGATTCTGTTCTTTGGAACTGCAGTGTGCAGAGGCCGTCCTTTTCTTGAGATTAGT
>NW_028091636.1:0-583 GCF_014824575.4 Sturnira hondurensis
TTAACACCAGAGGTAAACTTACTTTCACATTAACTTTCTAGTTAGTGCTTCACTTAATTACCCATATTGTTACCATATTCTTTTCTGCTACATTTTAAGTTTATTTTATTGATTATGGTAACAGAGTTGTCACAATTTTTTTCTCCCCTTTATCCCTGCTCTTCTCTGCATTTCACACCCTCTAGCATTCCCTCTCCTCAGTTCATGTCCATGGGTTGTACGTGTAAGTTCTTTGGCTTCTCTGTTTCCTATACTGTTCTTAACTTGCCCCCATCTATTTTATGCCTAAGAATTATACTTCTTATTCCCTGTACCTCCCCCCCCACCACCACATTTTTCCCCTCCTCTTCCCCACTGAAAACCCTCCACGTGATTTCCATTTCCTTGATTCTTTTCTGTTCTAGTTGTTTGCTTAGTTTTTGTTTTAGTTTTTGTTTTTTAAATCAGTTGTTGATAGTTATGAGTTTGTTGTCACTTTACTTTTCATTGTTTTTGATCTTGTATTTCTTAGATAAGTCCCTTTAACATTTTATATAATAAGGGTTTGGTGATGATAAACTCCTTTAACTAGGCCTTATATCTG